>NC_047650.1:31657170-31815875 GCF_902201215.1 Prunus dulcis | reverse complement strand
TTGGGCCCCTCTTAAGATGTTTTGGGCCTCAACAAAGGTGTTACATGAATAACACAAACTTTATAAGTGAATAAAACCCTTTTAGAAAACATGCTGGAGGAAAGTATTTTGTCATTGCGGAGACCCTTTTACTTTAGATCCAAATCAGAGTCCCCTCATCTTCTACCCCAGCAAGCAGCAAAGAGATTTCACTCCATCTCTTGGAAAACCAAACGACGCTTCTCTCTCTTCACTAGAGAAGAAAACAGGATGGAACTTCAAACGTTTTCATCAATCTCACTATTAACCTCCTTCCTTTTGCAATACCACTGCAAGTCTACACCAAAATCTCTATCATTATTCACTATTCAGTAAGTTTTCTTTTTTATTTTATCTTGATCTTGTTTATGTATTATTGGGCAATTGAATTTGTTAACTTGTCTACCCAATTAGAAAGGAATATTGAAAAAAAATAAGAAAGTGTTTTCATTGGGGCATCCAATTCTTCTCTTTTGTTGCTGATCTCACAACGAGAGCAGCTCCTTGTTCAGGGTTATAAGATAAGAGATATTCCTTATTGGTTTAAGTTCATATCAAAATATAGATGAGGATTCAGTTGGTAGAGTGAACTATTGAGATTCTGACCAAAAAATTAGACATTCCATGCCCTCAGAGAGTGTGTTGGCTTTGCCAGTTCAAGTTTTTTTTTTTTTCGTTTTAAGGGCGTTAGCAGAGGGTTTTGAATAATTTATTTTAAGTCTTACAGGGTTTGATCTTCTAATTTTGTGTATCATTCTTTTGTGCTTGTGTGCCATTATCAGATTTTATTGCATAATTTGTGGTATTAAAGATGAACAATACATATTCTTATAGCCACTGGAACCACTTGCCTTTTCCTTTAGGTGGAAACTTTTTGTTATCATATGTCTTTTTCTTATACACCTAATAGATTGCTTGATTATTTTATATGTTTATTGCAGATCTAAGAATGGCACAGGACGTGGATCATAGCCCTCAGGTTCCCAATCAAGTTCCTGATCAGGTTCCTGAGCAAGCTACCATTCGTGGCAATCCAAAGAAGCAAAAAATTACTAAGAAGTCTGGTTTAGCTGGAAACCATGGAAAATTTGAGGTATGGAATTTTTTTAAGAAAGTTTTGGAAGAGGAAACTGGAAAATACAAAGGAATTGCAATTTGTGTGTTTTGTGAAGCTAGAATTACTGCACCTTCTAGGATTGGCACTAATAAGCTATGGTCTCATACTAGGACTTGTAAAAAGTTTCCTCGTGATGAACAAGATAATGCACAGACACTAATTTCTGTAATGGGAGGTCAAACTTGCAACTGGAAGTTTGACCAAGAGCTATGTAGGAGTTTTCTTGCAAAAATGATTATCCTTTGTGAACTCCCATTTAGCTTTGTAGAAAAGGAAGGCTTTAGGATGTTTTGTGAAGTTATACAACCCAAATTTCATGTGGTTTCCAGAACCACAATCACAAAGGATTGTTTACAAATATATCATGAGGAAAAAAGCAAGTTAAAAGATTATTTTAAAGAGATTTCTGCACGAATATGCATCACAACAGATTTGTGGACTTCGGTTCAAAATCTTGGGTATATGGCCTTGACAGCTCACTTTGTGGACAAAGATTGGGTCCTTAGAAAGAAAATCATAAATTTTCGAGTTCTTCCACATCCACACAAAGGAGAGGTTATTGCAAAGGCTATAGAAAATTGTCTCTTAGAGTGGGGAATAGAAAAGGTTATGACAATCACCCTTGATAATGCGAAGAATAATGATACATGTGTGATGGATTTAAAGAAAAGATTTAACAAGAGAAATATGATGTTATTAGGTGGACAGTTCTTTCATGTAAGGTGTTTTGCACATGTCATCAATTTGGTTGTGAGGGATGGAATTGAAGAGGTGAAGACAACCATCAAGCGTCTTCGTCGAAGTGTTAAGTATGTGAGGAGTAGTTCATCACGTTTGCAAATGTTTAAAAAATGTGCTTTGGAGGAGAGTGTAACTTGCAAGAAGGTTGTGTGTTTAGATGTTAAAACAAGATGGAATTCAACATATTTGATGATAAATGCAGCAATGGAGTTTGAGAAAGTATTTGATAGGCTTTTGGAGCATGATCCATTCTATAGAAGTGAATGTGAACTGAAAAAAAATAAAGAAGATGGAAGTGAGCTGGGTTTGAAGAAAAAAAAAGGTGGAAGTGGCTGTCATGAGGGGGGTCCCATAAATGAAGATGATTGGAGAAAATTGCGAAGTTTGCATACGTTTTTGGAAGATTTTTATCTTCTAACAAAGCGTATATCTGGTTCTCATTACATCACCTCTAACACTTACTTTGATGAGGTGACACAAACCAAGGATATGCTCTTGCAACAAATGGGCAGCAATGATGTTTTTCTTAGTTCCATGGCTAAGAAAATGAATGAAAAATTTGAAAAATATTGTAACATTGATGCTTTGAATCCAATTTTGATTGCTTCTATTGTGCTAGACCCTAGATATAAATTGGATTATGTGACGTTTTGGTATAGAAGTTACTTGGATAGTGATATTCTTCTAAGTGAGGATGAAAAAGATAAAAAAGTTGAGGATTGGGTTGAAAGATTCAAAAGTATGATGTCACGTCTTTATCTTCATTATAAGTTGGAAGCTACATCTTTAGATGATCAATCTGCAAATTCAGAGAGTGTAGTGGCTAATCAAGGTGGGAATCGATCCAAGAAGGAGATGTTTAGGAGTAAATTGAAAAGAAAGGAGCATGCAGATGCTAATAATGATCTGGACAAATACTTGAGTGATGGAATTGAGGATGAATCTCCAAACTTTGATGTATTGGTTTGGTGGAAAGGGAAGTATGCAACCTACCATGCACTTGCGATAATGGCACGAGATGTTTTATCAATTCCAGTGACATCTGTTGCTTCAGAATCTGCTTTTAGTACAGCTGGAAGAGTTCTTGACCCATTTCGAAGTTCCTTAACACCAAATATCGAGAGTGTGAGAGTGTTGAAGAACAACTTGAAGAGCTTGAGGAAATTGAAATTAGTATGTAACATCTGTCTTTAAATTATTTACAGCTCTTAAATTGCTTTTTTAAAATTATAGTGTTGATTTTATGCTTGTTGCAGTTGTAAGCCAAGAGATGGAAAATCTATCACGTCAATGAATGGAACTAAATATGAAGGTATGGAGTTCTTTAATTTAGTTTTGTATAAATATGTAGATTTTTTTTTCTTCATATTTTTTATGTTTTCTATTTCTTTAAAGAAAATCACCAGTACGTTTCCTGCCACTTTTCTCTTCATGTGCCCTTATTAATTCATATTTTTGTTGTTTATTTTTATTGAAAGGCTTGAAACTTTTTAATGACAAAGACAAAATAGAAGAATAAAATCTCTCAATGTAAGAATTGATTCTCCCATTGAATGAAGTGTGTGATCAGTACAGTAGTGTTTATATACAGAGTGTTAGGAAATATCTAGAATAAAATTTGTTACCTCTGGAATGATATTGGGGTATTGGTACTGTGCAGTTCTTATCTAGTATAATGTGCTCTTGTTTGATTGTTCTGGAATAGTGTCGTGGCTCTAATAATGTGTGATTGTTCTTGCTGATAGAGCATTCTATTTATCAAGGCTAACTAAATTTAGTTGAGCTTGATGATGGAACATTCACATTCTATACATTTAGTATAGTTTTCTTTCTTTTATCATGTTTGATGATGGAACATTGTATATATTTTGTTTTGCAGCTTCTTTTATTGACAAATTATTTCAAGGAATTGGAGATGGTGTACTTTTTAATTTAGAGAGGTGAGTGTTGATTTTTGTTCAAATAAATACTATTACTGTAACATTACCCCTTTTTAACTAACATCATAGAACTTCCCATCACACATGAATGTATGATACTTCTAGTTAATAATTACACCAAGAGATCTATATGCTTTGATATTCTTGATTTTAGGTCATGACTCGCAGCTAATTTCTTTGTTGCTGACTTCCATTCCTTCCATTCCATAGACATTTTTCCTATCCTGTAGCAGATATAGCTTGTATCACTCATGTACAGTCAAAGGTTTAAGGATAGGCATTTTCTGAGTAGAACTAGCACTCTTATGTTCCTTCCACTTTTCTCTTCATGTACCCATTTTTGTTAATGAAGTAGGATGTTTGATTTGGCTTGATGAATTGCCATGATTTCATCTTAATCTCCGGGTGAAAATTTCTTTTTGGTTGCACCATATGTTTAGTAACAAGTTCAACATTCAAAATGTGACACACAAATCTGCTTCTGAATCCTTTGTGAGTGTGCTGCCGCATAGGGCAGCTGCACCCAAATGCTAATAATTGCATTTAATCTCTCTAGGCAGTAGATTCTATATTGTCTGAATTTGTCCTATTAATTATGTCTTCTTTGATTATTTCATCTTGGTGCAGGTAAAAGAAGAGGCGCAGCAACTTGCTATTATTTTTGAAACTGTTGGAGGTTTCAAGGTGAAGCGCAAAGGTGGAAAAGGAAAGCTAATTTTTGGAAGGTGAGTTATATTCAGTGCGGCATTAAGCACTCAGTGCACTCTCTGCATATGTTGTTTAACACAGACATATTTCTGCAGTGTGACCCCGCAAGATCTCGTTGACATAATCAAGGCACAACTCAACAGGTAGTATCTTTTATCTAGTAAGAGTATGATTTATATATCAATCACGATTTTCACTTTGTGCACTGTTACTGCATTCTGAATACCCCACTTGAATGCATATTCTGAATACCCCCTCAAAACGAGTGAGTAATTAGCTGTAACCTTGGAATTGCAGGTTGGCATGTTCGTGACTTCAGCAATGGTGTTGCGAAAAATGATGTTAGCTTATTTCCAGTGATGAGTTGATTTTGTATGTTATGGATCTATGTTAAATGTTGTACTTGTAGTTTTCATTTTCTATTTTTATTGTGGACTATTTTAAATTTGAACATTATGTCATTTGAATGTAAACATTGGAATTCTTCTGGAAATTTTTTCCCTGTTTGGTTGGCTTAATCATGATTCACAAGAAAATTTCAAAATTTGATTTCCAAAATTATTATCCGAAAATGCCGAAACTATTATCCGAAAATTCCGAAAATATTAACTTCCGAAAATTCCGATAATGCCGAAAATTCTGCATCGGAATAGAGTTAGTACATTCCGAAATTTCAGAATCGGACTCGGAAGTAAAAGGTAATTCCGAAAAGCTTCGGAACGGAATTCGGAACAGTGGTTTCCGATCCGTTCCGGCCGAAAAACACCCCTACTGCAGAATAATGAGCCTTTCGCTGAAACCAATACACTGAACCCTAGGCACTGGTCAAAATTTGAAGTTGAACCACCCAAAGCCCAAGCCAAAGCCTTCCCAATTCATTGACCTTTTCTTTTTTTATTTTCTTTTGGGTCCTTCTTAAGACATTTTGTGCTAGAGTTGGCCTGGTCCAGTCCAAAAGCAAAACAAGCCCAAATTAGGAGATGAAGATTACTGTTCTACTTTTGCTATTTTAAAAGAGAAACAACACATCAACACGTGACATTACTTCAAAATACCGACAACATACGTGAGTGAGGAGAATTGATTAGGCCAATGAATCCATTTTTGTATTTGAGTTGGAATTTTCCTCCCAGTACATTTGAGTTGGAATTATTTTATTATTATATAAAATACTATCGCTTGGTTGGTCATCAGACTATTTTATACAAGTAGGGGGGAAGGGTTAGAATTGGATACTTCCCAATACAATCCCATTACAGAAAAATATGTCACACAATGCTTTATTCTATAGCTAGCAGATTGTGTTACAATTATGCCCCATGGACGATGTTCATTACTCAGGGGCAACTTGCAGGGGCAAATCCGACTTTTTGACCAGCCACGTCATACACCACCTCCAACCTCTTCTGTTGAACATTCCCAATAATCCCAATGTCACTATCATCCTTGTTTCCCGCAAACGCCAAGCAAACCTGCGAACTACTTACCACGTAGAATATCCCAGTTGCGTCCGAGTCCACCGTAAGTCCATCCCCAAACATAAACGCTATCTTCGGATACGACACCGTCTCGTAGCCACTGAAATTGTAACACGTGTCCAGCAGCGAAAACGACTTAGTCAGCGTGTAGTTCTTCATCGCCTCCCGAAACGCGCCCCGCAACGCCGCGTATGCCTTCGCCGGCAACCGCGTGATCACCGTCCCCGAGTCGATGATAGTTCCAGAAGACGAAAAGACTGAGGGCGCAATCGACAGCTGGCTCCCACCGACTTTGATGCCGGCGAGGCCGAGGCGACGACTCTCTTTCGGATAACGTGGTGAGCTTGGTGAACTTGACGCCGTTAGCGGAGCCTCCTCCGTTGCCGAAGGTGAGATGACCGGTGGAGCTGGAAGTTGACGGAAGGCAGTAGGAGAAGAAGCGGTTGTATTTCATGGCGGTTTGTTCGACGAGGGAGATGTTGTTTCTGCCGAGACCGACCAAACCGGCAGTGCCGTAGAAAAGGCCTTCGTTGTCTTGGCCACAGCCGAAGAGGAAACCTTCAAAAACGTCCGTGGAGGTCAATGTAAGCTTTTCTTTGGCGAAATCCCCGATGGAGAAGGACCCGTCACCGTACCGGATGCCGTAAAGGCAGGAGGAAGAGGCGGAGGAGCAACGGTGTGGGATGCCGGCGGATGAGAGTTGAGTACACGTGGCGGATGAACAGGATAAGTTTTTGTATGAGGAAGAGAGAGAAGGGTCGAAGATGGGCTCGCTCTGTGTGTAACAAGATCGAAGACATGGGCGGCATTGGGTCCAGGTGAGGTCGCTGCCGGTGTCGAATTCGAGGGAGAGTTGCTTGGCTGGCGTGCCGAGACCGACGGTGACAAAGTAGTTTGCTGAACCCAGAGGGAGACCGGACTTGGCTGGCAGGGTGGTGGAGGCGGCGGATTGGGTGAATGGGTCGTGGATTCTGTAGTTGAGGCGGGAGTGGATTGAGTTGACTCGGGCTTCGTCTTGCTTGAGGATTTGAGCGTGGTATTTGTCATCAGTTTTTGTGGTTGAAGTTTTGGATGATTTGTGGAATATAGAGCATGGCCCATGCTTGTGTACCACTTCCAATATTGATGCCTTGTTATTGGTATGACCTGGTCATTGAAAGGGATGAGTGTATGTATACATGTGACTCTTTATGCATATATTCACAATTATATCCATCTGTGCATGCCTGCCACTAGTTTACGGGTAACAAGACCATGCATGCCATGTGGGTGAGAGAGACACAAAGGTAATGGGGCACGGGGCTATGTTATTTTGTTGTTTTTCTTTGTTACTATATATGCCCCTACAAATTCTATTTTCCCAAGCATATACTCATCATTCTATAAATTTATGTGTAAAATGCAATTTCAAACTTAAATGACCAGTAGGATATAAGAGGTAGTAGTATTAATTCATGTGTTTTTACATCATTGCCATCAGACTTCATATTTTATTTATTTATTCTAAGCATTTCATTAACTGCCATTGTAATTAAAACTCCCTATTAATAGCATATCAATCACTCCATTTCTTTCGGTTGCCATTCCTTCTAGCATATGGCCCCTTAAAATTGCAAATAAAAATAATAATATGTAAATTATATATCCAATAATGCACATATATATGAAAAATATAAATATAAATATATACCTATAACAATATAGGTATATTATTTACCAAAACAATTTGACAAAAATAGGTCAGTTACTTTGTAATTGAAATTTTTGTACATTTTTCATAAATTAAAAATAGGTACACAATAATTTATAGAAAATAGGTACGTTGTATAATTGAAATTTATACACATTATTTAGAAGAAAAAAATAAGTTCATTATACTAGAAAATTTGTTTTACCAGGTATACATTATTAGAGAAAAAAAAAAAGGTACAGTATTTAGAGAAAAAAATAGATACAAAATTAGCATAAAAAATAGGTTCATCATACTAGGTAAATTGTTTTACTAGGTACATTATTAGAGGAAAAAATAGATACATTATTTTGAGAGAAAAAATAGGCTCATGTAAAAAAAATATTTTCATAAAACAAACAATAAACATATGATCAAATATATTTTCATAAAACAATAATAAAGAAAAAAATAGGTACAATATTTGGAGAAAAATAGGTTCATTAAAATAATATTTTAAACACAAAACAATAAATAGATTATCAAATTATTTTTCAACATAATTAGAATGTACACTATTATTCATAAAACTATAATAAAAAGAATACCGGTCGTATAATTCATAAAAAGAAAACAACATTAATTCCTAAATTTAATATTGAATTTAAATTCCTAATACTTTAAATAGATTACTAGTTTTAATTCATAGAAGGAAAACACCATTAATTCAAAAATAGATTACTAGTTGTAAAATAGATTAATAATACTTTAATGTGAAATTTAATATTTAATTTCAAATAAGTTTTTGAATTAGTTCCTACATCCATTATAACTATTTGGAGATCTTTCCAAATTCAACGGGTGTCATTAGTTACACTCCCTATAACACATTAACTTATAAATATGGGTAGTTTTGGAATCCGAAAAATACAATAAATCAGATTTTAAGTTATTTTAGGTAACTTGCTTAGTTGGATTCTAATCATCCGGTATTATTTGAAAAAATTGGGTATTTTAAATAGAAAACTAAAGAAAAAGGGTTGTAGGTAATTTAAAATGAATTTTATTGGTCTAAGCTCAATTTACTTTTTTTTTTTAAAAAAAAAAAGTAAATTTGGTTGAGGTTTTTTTTTGGCCAAGCATGGGGCTCTTTATGTGTGTTTTTAAAAATTAAAAAAAATGATCAACTAGTATAGTGATTTAGAATAATAACTTTTTTTATGGAAGGTTCTAGATTTGAGTCATAGTACAAGTTTAATATGCTAAACTTAAAAAAAAATATGTGTACGTTTTTCTATGCATATGAATATTAGAGGGAATTACACAGTCTCTACTCCCATGCGCCATTGGAATTAACAGCGTATATAGCCAGACAATATATGAATATTGAATATATATATATATATATATATATATATATAGAAGAGAGAGAGAGAGAGAGAGAGAGAGAGAGAGAGAATTAACAGCGTAATTAAAATGGGGTTTGAAATGAATTAACCTTTGGTGGAGGGGGTGCAGGTGGTTGCTGGTAGAAGAGAGTTTACTTCTACTGTGTGAGTAGTGTGTGGCGGAAGGTGGGGTTCTGGACTTGTTGCTGCCAGAGCAATAATGGCCTTTTCGAAAGAGCAGAGAATTAGGAACAGAAACACAGAGAAGAAACCCATGAAAAAACCTGAGGAAAGAGGAGGAGCTAGAAATGAATATCGTTAACAAGCCTAGCTAGCTGTAGATTTAAGTTTACGCATACTATTGGCCTTATATAAACTATTTGGAGGATTTAATTTTCTAGCATTTGCTCCATACCATCGTTCTCAAACCCCGCCCTAACCCGTTCAAATTTTTTTGTTGTCATTTTTTGGTCGATCGACTTTGTTCACCCGTTCTTTTATGTTAATTATCTTTCAAGGAAAAGACAAAAAATGAAAATGAAGGTAAAAAGGTTCTCTGTCAATACACATACATACATTATACATACAATATGTCAATAGTGTAATTAATACCAAGTGGACTCGGAGTCTGGAAGGAAGGTACTGCATGCATGCGTTTCTGTTCCTTCCTAGTCACGACTCAAGACTCACGACCCACGACTACTCATGGGTCCCAAAGTCAATGAGTCAACAGAGTCCATAGTTAAACTGATCAAACAATCAGTTTAACTATATCCGTACACCAAACTTTGGAATGTTCACTAATTGGTTCTTTCTTCAAACTGCTGTTTTTCGAGTTGTTAAGAATATTTATTTCATATCTAAAGTTCTAGGTTCAGTTTATAATATCACTTGAATACAAAAATAAAAACCATATTGTCTTCCTTTTGCTTTTTAAAACACAAATGTTATATTAAAAAAAGAATAGTAAATTTTATATTAAAAAAAGAATAGTAAATTAAGCTTAGACCCATAAAATTTATTTTTAATCACCTGTAGTTCTTCTCTTTATTTTTCTATTTAAAATATCCAATTTTTTCAAATAAAATCTTATGACTAAGATCCAATTAAGCAAGTTACCTAATCTAACTTAAATTATGATTTATTATATTGAAGTGATATGCTAAAGATAAAGTTTCATCATCTTTATTCTTATCTTAATCTTTGGTAGAACCACCTATTTATAGGCTTACAAGATAGGATATTGAATACCATCATTTACAATATACCTATAGGTTACAAGCACTAATTACAAATACTTAGTGCATAGGTTACATAAAATCCAACGGTAGAATACTAAGAGGTATGGTGGTCATCCACCAACCCATGCATTTACAACACTCCCCCTTGGATGTCCACCATACAATGACATAGTTCCCTCATTAAAAACCTTGCTTGGAAAACCCAATGGGACAAAACCGAAGTGAAGGGAAAAAGAGTGAAACTTTCTTCTGGATCATTGATATGGTGTTGGATGCGCTTATGTTGCCTCGTTAAAACCTTGCTAGGAAAAACCCAGTGGGACAAAAAACCTAGTCGAAGGGAAAAAGAGTACAACGCGCATATGTCCTACATGTAGTAGAATTGGGATGCTCCCCCTGATTGATATCTCCCCCTGATTAATATCTCCCCTTCTCTGATTTGAGCAATACAAGTAACATTGTCTTCATACATGATCGTCTATCACACTATTCGACATGTTTTTCACTTTTCAAATGATTGAAATATTTAGGAGCATCAACAACAAATTTAATAGTTAGAATATGTTACAATAATATCAAATTTGAATTCAAAATACTCAAACTTTTAGTGATAACTCTTAATTAAGAATATTTTGGTACTTTATATCCTTCAAGAGGTTGCTTCATCCGATATATCTCAAATATTTCATGAGCTTTGAGGATTTCCATGTACCATATAGTCTTAATAAATATGCATTTAACATATGCTATAAGTTTCACGTTAAAGTAACAACTGCACTTATAGAAATATGGATGCATCTATGATGAGATGGGAGACTAAAACCATGTCTCTCCCAGGAAACCTTATGTCATATTAGTGATCTTATTTCACTTCATAAGCACCAATTCATAACCTTCATACTTAGAATTTGTAATTCGGTGTTTGAGCTATAGGTTCAATATCCCACACTTCATATTTAGTGATAAATGGAATTGCCTATTTCCATTTTTGGCCAATCACTTAACTTGTCGACATTCATGAAACGTGATTTAATATAATCATAGCCCTTGATGATTGTAGTAGCTACTAATAAACCAAATGTATCATCAATTTGTGATCCCACAATTCTCATGTGCATGCGCATGCATAATTTATAAGCATCTCATTGCTTTGGGGTACCAATGCCTATTCAGGGGCTTATGTTGTCATTTGTTAGACAAACATCTCTTTTACAATGAATTATTTAGAATATGTGGATCATAACCTCCTATAGAGCGTTATTTTTTATAGGGCTTGAATTTTTCAAATAATCTCCACTTATGAGGAGTTAAGTCTTTAGAACCTATATTTCTGTCATGCTTCAGGCATGCATTATATATATAGTCACCATGTTAATGGATTGTGATATGAGAATATCAATCCATGTTAGCATATGTACAACTTTTATATGCATTATCTTGATGAGACAAAAGCGGATTGATTCAACACTATTTCACGACGTTCTTCAGGAACTGCCATTTCTCCCCCTAATGGCGGGAAAATTGTCTCAAAATTTAGGAAAATAAACTCATCATCATTATCAAGTCAAATTGACTGGATTGGATAATGTGGGAGTTGTGCTCGTAAACGTCTTGACAAGAGACAAATATGTGACCATTTTAGTAGGCACAATTAATAAAACTGGTGAAGTGATCCATAATTAAATGTTATATAAGCTCACAAATATCCCCTTGAATTATTTCAGGAAAGAGGGCTCAAAGTCAATTTTTGACTTTGATGATCTCATGACAACTTTTATTTGTGAGGATTCTTTGTAATGATATTTGTTGGACAAGACAATATTTTGAGTCTTTAAATGATGAGCATTCTTTGTAATGATATTTGTTGGACAAGACAATATTTTGAGTCTTTAAACAATGTCCTTACAAATTTATAAAACTCTTATGTGTCATTGTGGAATATGGATTGCCAAGATAATCATACCACAACATAAAAGTTATCCGGTCAATGAACTTCTGGTTCATGATATTATAATCTTCAACTACTTTAATAGTTGTGTAATATTGGGGCCTCATGAACTTTTGGTTCATGACATCATAAACTTCAACTACTTTAATAGTTGTGTAATATTGGGGCCTCATGAACTTTTGGTTCATGACATCATAAATTTCCTACCCACAAAAGAAAGTAGGAAGTTTCTCCAATAGACACCTCTGACTGTCAATATTGGGGCTGTAATACAAAACATTATCATCGTAAAATAAAATTAACTAATAAACCAACATAAATAAAATAAAAAGAGTAAAGTGGTATAAATGAGGAATAAATTAAATAAATTAAAGACTATTAAATTCCAAGATAATCCAATATTAATGTGTATTCAATATGTAGATAAAACTACAGGTTTAAGAATTGGGTTTCCAACCAATTCAGGTTCATATAGGCACAAATAAGTAATGAACTTCAAGTTCATATATAGTATTAAGATCCACAAAAACTATGAACTTCAGGTTCATATCAATATATATTTGAAACTTCAAGTTCGAATACGTAGATATAAATAAATTGAATTAATAGTTGTGCTTTGAACTTCATACTCAAATCCATGTATATGCACTCGAAACTTCTGGTTTGGGTTTTTGACATATGTAGGCCTCATGGAATTCTGATTTTGATTAATACAAAATCGAGGAGTTTCATGTCCTTATGTGCTCTTTAAATTCGCGGAAACTTCACGCCCTCAATTATTTGGAATCAAAGAACTTCAGGTTCTTGATTCAATCAAAAGAACTCTAGGTCCTAATCTAGTTATATGATGAGGATCGAGGAACTTCGGGCCCTAATCTTTTGTATAATACAAACTCATCATAATAATTAAGATCATACTTAAAATTAAATAAACAAATAAAAAAAACATGGCATTATATTCATGTGTAATAAGAATAAGAATTTTTTTTTTTCTTAAACGAGCATGATGAAGTCTGATGGTGAGTACAAAGAAACTCTATACCATGTGATGACTCTAGCTCATATAAGAAGAAAGAAAATTCAAAGAAAGAAAACATACCAAGAGCAATGTCGTGCTGATAACGTGTTATAAAACTAGAGGGAAAATGTAGAGAGAAGTGATATGCTAAAGATAAAGTTTCATCATGTTTATTCTTCTCTTAATCTTTGGTAGAACCACCTATTTATAGGCTTACAAGATAGGATATTGAATACCATCATTTACAATATACCTATAGGTTACAAGCACTAATTACAAATACTTAGTGCATAGGTTACATAAAATCCAACGGTAGAATACCAAGAGGTATGGTGGTCATCCACCAACCCATGCATTTACAACATTTACCTATTATCATCTATATATATAACGCAAAAGGCAGAGAATGTTAAAACATTCAAAATGCCAAAAAATGCCATTGGTAGGTTAATGCAAACATTAAGAATTGAAATTATTAATTAAATGAGGATATTATGATAAATTCACACTTTTCATATTAAAAAAATAAAATTAAAAGAAAATTCAAATAATAGATCCTATTTTTATGAAACACAACTACCAATTATCTTTTTTAATTCTAAAATAAATTTTTTTAAAAAAAATCCTCTCGCAAGCGCAAAAGCACACGCAAAGAGGCTAGTAAAAGATAATAGGTAAATTATTATCAATAAGAGATAATAGGTAAATTGACATTATCAATATAAGATAACGTACCTCTTTTTAAAATACATAATGTACCTATTATCAATAAATGATAATAAGGTACAATATAAGTACATGTCATACAGGTAAATTATTTTTATTTAAAAATGAGCACCATTGTAGGCACATTGTAAAAATAATATACGTGCCATTTATATATAATAAAAACAAATTCCAATCAGTACATCAATTATTTTTATTATTACTTTTTATGAAATCAATACAAGTTTACGGCAAGGAAGGGATCATGCATCCAAGAGAATATACAGTGTTTATTAGGAAAAGAATCAATGTACAGTTGCAAACAAACGAAGGTTAATGGCACATATTGTAATTTAATTGATAATACTAGGACAAATATTATCCTAAATGACAGCATATTTCGAATTTGGGTTTATCTTAAATATTTAGAAATAGTTAAATTATCTATATATATATAAAGCAATGCAAAGAATGGTGAATTATTTAAAATACCAGAAAATGTCCTTAATTAATACAAACATTAAAAATTGAAATTATTAATTAAATAAGGATAATATGATAAATTCATATTTTTTTTCATATTAAAATAAAATCAGATAATAAATTCTACTTTTATAGAACATAACTATTTATATTACTTTTTCTTAATTCTAAAAATAATATATATTTAAAAGAAAACCAATTTACACAAGCTCGTGCATGTGCCAAGGGCCAGTATCTAGAAAATAAGAATTACATGGGTATTTCCCTTACTCAAGGGCAACCTTCAGGGGCAAATCCGACTTTTCATCCAGCGACGTCATACACAACCTCCAACCTCTTCTGTTGAACATTCCCAATAATCCCAAAGTCACTATCATCCTCATTTCCGGCAAACGCCAAGCAAACCTGCGAAGGACTTATCAGAAGCAATATCCCAGTCGCGTCCGAGTCCACCGTAAGTCCATCCCCAAACATAAACGCTATCTTCGGATACATCACCGTGCTCAAGCCGCTGAAATCATAACACGTGTCCAGCAACAAAAACGACTTAGTCAGCGTGTAGTTCTTCATCGCCTCCCGAAACGCGCCCCGCAACGCCGCGTATGCTGTCGCTGGCAACCGCGTGATCACCGTCCCCGAGTCGATGATCGTTCCAGAAGACGAAAAGACTGAGGGCGCAATCGACAGCTGGCTCCCACCGACTTTGATGCCGGAGAGTCCGAGGCCGTAAAACGACTCGCTTCGGGATGACGTGATGAGCTTCGTGAACTTAACGCCGTTAGCGGAGCCTCCGTCTCCGAAGGTGAGGTGACCGGTGGAGCTGGAAGTAGACGGGAGGCAGTAGGAGAAGAACCGGTTGTATTTATTGGCGGTTTGTTCGACGAGGGAGGTGCTGCTCCGGCCGAGACCGAGCAAACCGGCGGATCCTTTGAAAAGGCCTTCGTTATCTAGGCCGCAGCTGAAGATGAAACCTTCAAAAACGTCCGTGGGGGTCAATGTAAGCTTTTCGCTGCCAAAGACCCCGATAGTGAAGGACATGTCTCCGTACTCGGCGGCGTAGAGGCAGGCGAAGGTGGAGGAGGAGCAGCCGTGTTCGATGCCGGAGGATGAGAGCTAAGTACACGCGGCAGTGGTACATGAGATATTTGTTGGCGTGACTTGTGGATATTGACTTACTTTCCTTACACAGAATTCCTATTATAATTGTAATTGATTTATTTTAATTCTTGATTTCCTACTGTAAATAGATTTATGAATTTATTATTTACTTGCTCATTCAGGTTTCGTTGTATTATAAATATGACCTCCTATAATGAGAAGAATATACAGAAAATTTTCACAAACAAATATTCTCTCATAATTTTCATATTTTAGTATGGTATCAGAGCCAGGTCTTGGAAAAATGGGCTCAGTCTGATTGTAACAAGACTGAGTAGCAGAACATGCCTTGCATTGGGTCCAGGTGAGGTCGCTGCCCTTGTCGAAGACAAGGGAGAGTTGCTTGGCGGGTGTACCGAGGCCGACCGTGACAATGTAGTTCGGTGAGCCGATAACAATACCGGACTTGGCGGGGAGGGTGGTAGCAGCGGATTGGGTGAGTGGGTCTTTGATTCTGCTGTTGTTGTTATGGTTGAGGCGGGAGTGGATGGAGTTGACTCGGGCTTGGTCTTGCTTGAGGATTTGAGCATGGTATTTTTCATCACTAGTTGTGGTGAAGTTTTTGATGATTTGTGGAATTTGGAGCATGGCCCATGTTTGTGCACCACTTTCAATACCGATGATGCCTTGTTATTGTTATGACATCATCGAAACATGTATGCATAGAGAGAGAGAGAGAGAGAGTGTGTGTTAGAGATACATAAATGCATTGAAATTAAGTTATATATATATATAAAATATGGGATGAATCCTTTGGTGGAGGGGCTGCAGGTGGTTGCTGGTAGAAGAGAGTTTACTTCAACTGTGTGAGTGGTATGTGGCAGAAGGTGGGGTTTTGTATCTCTTGCTGCCGAAGCAAATCAGTTCTCGAAAGAGCAGAGAATTAGGCATAGAAATACAGAGAAGAAACCCATGAAAAACCTAAGGAAGGAGGAGCTAGAAATAATGGGAGTTTCCATGAATAATTAACAAGATTACCTCTAGATTATTGAGTTGCTGCTGTAATGTAAGCATACTCTTGGCCTTATACAGGCTAATTGGAGACAGGGACGATGTCAATTGGGGTTATCGGGCTTAGGGTTCGTTTGGCCTAAGCTGGATTAAATACTGAGTTACGTTTGGTGTTACGTCGGATTAAGTATTTGGATTGTAAAAATAGTGAAGACCTATGTTTGATTCTGTGTCGGACTAAAAAATAATTATTTTATTAATTTCTCTTCTTTTTTTTTTCCTAGCTTTTTTTCTCTCTCTCTCTCTCTCTTTTCTTTTTGTTATCGTGTTTTTTTTCCTTCCTATTTCATTAAAAAAAAAAAATTGTAATTCAAGCCAAGGGTTGGACTGCATGCTCAAAATAGCGTTCTCTCCAATTTGCGAACCACATTTCAGCATTGCTATATTAGACAAGTGAGTCCGGAGCTTTTTTACACTGATGGACTATATAATCCCATTTAAGTTAATTCCCTCCGTTACCAAATATGGATTTCAAGTATACAACACAGTCCAGTCCAATAAGGCATAGTGAAACATACCAAACATGGCATTAATTTCCAAGCATTTACTGATGACAAATATTTTCAATTCATAATTGCCTAACACCCAACTAGTCAAGTCTATGTAGACTCCATATACAACATTCTCAACACGTTGAATAATTTGTTATTTGGAAGTAAATTGTATTTCAACCATCTGAGTCGTAATTTACGGTTGATTTTTTATGAAATATTAGACAATTGAAAGCTATTTAAAACATCTAATTATAGTCGTTTAACTAATTATCCAACTAATAACTGAGTCCACGAAGACCACACCAGTCATCCAACTAATTGAAAGTATTACAAGAAAACGAAGTGTTGTTTAATTTAAACAATTGGTCTCTATCATTAGTTCTTTTCAAAAATTATTACTGGAAAAATACTATTTTCATTTGTTGATAAATTACTATATTCTGCACTCGGACATCTATGTTCTTAATCTGGCTCATCAATTCAGTTATCTATTGATACTTTCCTTAAACAGTTCGTCGAAATGCCTCAAAAAGGTTGAGGTAGAAACTAATTGTATTTACCGTTGTAGCACGAAGAAAAATGTCTGAATCCGCCACTATATTCTTATGGTCCAGACTAAATACTTATCATTTCTGTACTTCAAGATAATTGAGATTAAGACAATCGTTGTCACAATAATGTAATTGCCTTAGTAGAATTAAAGAAAATGAGCGGTCCAGCAAAGTTATCTTGTGTTTGTTTGATTGTGAATGGGACATCTCTAATTTCTGGTGTGAATAAATTAACAGCAGGAATCTTTTATCAGAGAGCGAAGATGATTAATTGGAATCTTGCTTGGGTGTGGGGTAGACAGAGAGGTTGTAGTGGGTGGTGGAAGCAAGCTGGAATCTGTCCCAAAAGATGAGTGAGTGAGAGATACTGATGGAGATTTTAGATGGCTTAACTTCCAATCATCCTGCAGTTTCCATTGCCAACAAATGATGTTTTTGAAAGGCTTCATCTTCTTTACGCATTGCCAATTTGGCATGCCCCAATTATTATTTTTCATCCTTTAATTTCCCAATTCCCCCACTCGGATATTGCACTGTGCACCATTGAAAAAGATGAAAAGGGTTTAATTAAAAAAATGCTTTCTTTGAATCTCTGGATAAAATCTTAACAACCCATACTGTAAGTTATCATGTCTTTGAATCTCAAATACTAATCTTGATCAGACATTGTGAATAAGGATCTTCTTCTCCTACTCGGCTTTTTATCTATATCTCTAGATGGGGTGAGTTTTCTGTTATGAGTGTATTTTAGCCGATACAAAAGGGACCTTATTTATAAGCATCTGTTCCGGTACCTTACCCATCAAGGAGTACTCAAACAGATTTTGTTTACTTAGGAATTGGATGTTTTAATCCATATAGAATTAGGAATCCTTAAGATACTCCGATCTCAATGTAAACGCACCGTTTGATTGAGTATCCTACTGATATTAGGATTAATACTTCCTGATCAATTAGAGCTCTTCCAAACCAGATATGATTAGAAGACCACAATTTAGACTAAGACACTGATTTGTCTTACAGTCTCCCACTTGGTCAAATAATCGCTAAAAAAAACTCGTATTGATCACTTTAAGGCCTTGTGAAAGTATATCCAGATAAAATTCCCACTAAGCCATTGTTAATGAAGAAAAATTATAAGAGACTTATTGATCATACAGTTATCAAAGTCTTTATAATCACACTTAAAACTCTTCAACACCACATAAGGCTTCGATCAAGATTAAAACTGTAGATGTAGATGACCTTACTGAAAGTGCTTTAAACAAAAGTCATCTAATTCCTTTGTCCCTATAAATGACTACCAAGGTCTCAATTTGCATAACAAAAATTACAAACTGTCATGAATACAATCTTCTCATGGCTACCTTAAATGCATGCTATGCCACCCACATATATTCAAGTAATCACATGTGCATATAAACTACATTGCATAAATATACTATATTCGAATCCTTAAACTGAAAATCATCCAAATTAAAACACCACTCTATGAATTTAAATAGAAAATAGCAAAACTAGTTAAACTACCAGAACTTGATAAAACTCCCATTGTTTTAGTCATCCAAATGAACTGTCAATCCCATGCTAATCACATGTCTGTGAAAAACAACATTTGGTAACCCCTTAGTAAGTGGATCTGCAACCATTTCATTTGTGCCAATGTGCTCCAACACAGTATGCCCATCTCTAATCTTTTCTTTGACAGCAAAGAATTTAACTTCTAGAATTCTTGATGCCTTTGTTCTTTTATTCTCTTTTGCAAAAAGTACTCTTGCACTGTTATTATTCCAAAGATGTATAGGTTGTTGAATTGATTCAACCACACCCAAACTAGTGATAAAGTTCTTTAATCACATAGCTTGAGTGGTTACTTCATAACAAGCCAGAAATCCTGCCAATATAGTCAATGCAATTGTGAGTGGTTGCTTGTTACTTCTCCATGATATTGCTGCTCTAACAAATAGGAAAACATATCCTAATATGTAGATTTCAAGTCATCTTTGCAACTTGCAAAATCTGCATCAACATAACCTTCTACTTCCAGTCTATCACTTCTTTTGTAAACCAACTTATAGTCTTTTTGAAAGGACCCGTCCCGAATTTTCCCAAAACCCGAGACGAACCCTTTGGAATTCCTGACATCACCCCGATGCCGGGCCCACTTACTAAAGACCAAGACTTTCTGCCGAAATTTCGGCAGAGTCTCCCCTATAAATTGGACATTTCCCAAAATTTATACCTGCATAAAAACACATTTTATTCCCAACTGGCAGCATGCACAATATAATTTCATGCAATACACACAAATGGCCTTCGGCCTTCCAATAAATCTTAAACAACTACCCAACAAATCAAATACCCCTTTATGACTAATAATAGTCCGCGGCTGCACCTAATAACCTTAGGCTGCCTACGTACCCTCCTTGAGGGATCAAGCCACACGTAGTTCTCCCGTAAAAC
The DNA here is from genome assembly GCF_902201215.1 of Prunus dulcis. Taxonomy (NCBI): domain Eukaryota; kingdom Viridiplantae; phylum Streptophyta; class Magnoliopsida; order Rosales; family Rosaceae; genus Prunus; species Prunus dulcis. Next base: position 31,795,744 of record NC_047650.1, on the reverse strand, counting down.
CTAATTCCACTCTCAAGCGATACCTCATCTCATTTCTCTGTATTCCACATAGTCTCCCCATACGCCGGTACAACCAACGCCACGTATGGGGCCTGTCAACACGCCGGATAACCTACGCCACGTGCGACCATGCCATACTATCACATATCTCCCCATACGCCGGTACAACCAACGCCACGTATGGGGTCTGTCTCAACGCCGGATAACCTACGCCACGTGAGACCTGCACATCAAATCACATAACTCCCCATACGCCGGTACCACCAACGCCACGTATGGGGCCTGTCCCAACGCCGGATAACCTACGCCACGTGGGACCTCAACATCATAACACAAATCTCCCCATACGCCGGTACAACCAACGCCACGTATGGGGCCTGTCGACACGCCGGATAACCTACGCCACGTGCGACCTGACTTTCACTTGGTGGTGCTTGTAGTAAATCCAAAATCCGGGGAGGTACTTAAGGTAGTGCATATTGCACTCCAACTGACGTTCTAGACTCTGTTGTACCCTTGTACAACCATATAATTATATTTTAATTCTAATATTGCGTAACTCCCAACCAAGGGTCAAACTACCCTAACCCTGGTCACACGGGCCCACGGGGACCACGACCTCCAAACTCCGATCCGAAAGTTCCTACGGGTTCTATAAATTATAGGACACTTGTCCTACCAGTTTGGTTCAGATCGGACGGTCGGATCGCTCACGATCGCACGATCTAACGGTTAATATAAAATATAGACTTTAAAATATTAAATCGGAACATCCGGGGCTCCGATTCACGATCCGTGAATTCCTCAACGATCCTAGAAATACCTAGTTTAACATATATTAATTTCGGGACCATCCAACGGTCCCAACCTATCGAACCCGGATAACGCCCAATAGGCGATATCCGTTCGATAGTCAAACGACGTCCGAATTGAGATCCGCGAAATCCTACGCGCTCGTGACGGCACGAGGACCTCAAAACTGACTAGAGACATGCCACCACCCTCGCCCACGCGCCGCCACACGCGCGGGCAGACCGGGTGTCCAAAGCGATTACGGTCCGTCGAAAAATCTTGGAACCGAGACTCCAAACTCCTACCCTAGGTAAAACACCCCATTTGGAGTCACTGTTGTTCTTGGACAACCCCCAAAAAGTGGCCGGAAATGGCCGAAAACAAACTTCCAAAATCGGCAGAATTTCAAATCGAAGATCAGCTATCCTAGGCTCAAAATTAACGAAATCCTATCCAACCATCAGCTAGAGCATAGAAAATAGGTGGAAAACCATACCTTACTCGTCAAATTTGGAGAAGAAATGAGAGAGAACGAGCTCCTTGAAATTTGGGTTAAAACCGGTCGGATTTTTGCATTTTTCGGCGAGCACAGGAGGTTCCGGTGGCTGAGATTGGTCGGGATGGGAAGAGGAAGATGGCACGGTTCTTTTGGGACCGGTGCCACCCCCAGCGGTGGCCGGATGCGACGGTGGTGGCCCAAAAACCACCGCTGTGAACAGTAACAGGGGGGGCTGTTCTGCGCGCAGAGAGAGAGAGAGAGAGAGAGGGAAAAATCTGATTTTTATAAAAAATCTCATTTCGAAATATTTACGATTGTGCCACTGGGTTTCTTTTGACCATAACTCTCTCGTTACAACTCCGATTCGAGCCCACTACGTGTCCATGAACTCGTCTCAGTACGACCTATCCAAAAATACAAGTCACGGTCCCAAACTCTCTCCGGTTAAAAATGTGACTAAAATACCCTTAAATAATTAAATAATTAAATAAGGGTTAAATTTGGGGAAATTTGGGGTCGGGGTGTTACACTTTTGTTCTTTGCAAATATCTCATGACTCTTTTACCAGCAATCCAATATGCTTGTCTAGGATTTGACTGAAATCTTCCCAATACACTTACTGTAAAAGTAATATCAGGTCTTGTGCATACTTGTGCACACATGAGACTCCCCACTAATGATGCATAAGGTTTATCTGCCATCTCAAGCTTTCCCTGATCAGTCTTTGGTGCTTGATTAGTACTAAATTTATCTCCCTTCGAAATAGGCACATTTGACCTTGCACAGCCTTGCATGTTAAACCTTTTGAGTATCTTTTCTATATAAGTCTTCTATGATAGTCCCAACAAACCTCTCTTTCTATATCTGCTAATTTCGATTCCCAAAATGTATGAGGCTTCTCCCAAATCTGTCATTGTCGAAACGTTTAGCCAGGAATGCCTTGCAATCGTGTAACATGGACATATTGGTGCAAGCTAGCAGAATGTCATCTACATAAAGAATCAGAATTATGAAGTGACTCCCACTCATCTTCATGTAAATGCACTCATCTAAGACATTCTCTGTAAAACCATATAGTTTAACAACTTCATTGAATCTTATACCACTATCTAGATGCTTGTTTTAGACTATAGATTGATTTACACAACTTGCAAACCAGATTTTCTCCATTCTCTTGAATGAAACCTTCTGGTTGTTGCATATAAATTTCTTCCTCCAAGTTTCCATTCAAGAATGTAGTCTTAACATCTATTTGATGCAAGTGTAAATCAAAATGAGCTACTAGAGCCATGATCACTTGCAAGGAGTCTTTTGTTAAGGCAGGTGAATAGGTCTCATTGAAATCAATTCATTCTTTCTGTGTGAACCCCTTAGCAACCAATCTAGCCTTATATCTATTTATCTACCCCTTTGAATTTCTCTTGGTTTTGAACACTCACTTGTAGCCAATTGGTTTGCTCCCTTGTGGTAAAGGCACAAGCTCCCAAACTCCATTATTTTCCATGGAACCTAATTATGATTTCAAAACAGCCCACTAATTTTCATTTTTGTTACTCATCATTGCTTGCTTGAAGTTCATAGGATCCTCAATGTCATTCACATCATGCTCTGAGTCTTGAAGGTAAACATAATAATCATTATGTAAAGCACGTTTCTTTGGTCTTTCTGACCTTCTTAGTCCTACATTTGTCTGATTATTAGTTCCTTCTTGTGTTTGAACTACATCTTGATTTTCGATTTTCTTGAGTTTCTTCTTCAGTTACCATAGGGTCTGTACCAGTTTGCCCTTCTTGGTTGTTTTGATTGCCATTCAAGTCAAAACTTAGTAAAACCAAAATGTCAGTTTGTATTGTTTCCCCAGTTTCTGCAATATCTTCATCAAACTCAAAATTTTCATCTTCGATTGTCTCATTTTCAGATTCTATAAACATTGCCCTCTGAGTTTCTACAAATCTGGTAGTGTTTTTAGGACAATAGAATATGTATCCTTTAGTTCTATCTAGATATCCTATGAAATAACCACTTACAGTTCTCGAATCCAGCTTCTTTTCCATAGGGTTATAAAGCTTTGCCTCTATCTTGCAGCCCTATGTTTTCAAATGTTTCAAGCTTAATTTTTTCTTATTCCAAACTTCATAAGGGATATTGTTGGTACCCTTGTGTGGTACTCGATTGAGTATGTAATTTGATGTTTTCAAAGCTTCTCCCCACAGAAAAATTGGTAAGTTTGTGCAACACATCTCCTTCTTATCATATCCTTTAGAGTTCTGTTTCTCCTCTATGCAATTCCATTTTGCTGTGGAGTCTATGGATTAGTGTATTGAGCAATGATTCCTTCTTGCTATAGAAACCTTGCAAAAGGACCAGGATTCCTCCCAGTCTCATCGAATCTCCCATAGAACTCTCCTTCTCTGTCAGTCCTTACAACTTTTATCTTTAGGTCTAGTTGGTTTTCCACTTCAGCTTTATAAATTTTGAACATGTCCAAAGCACTGGATTTTTCTTTGATTAGAAAAACATGTCCAAATCTCGACTAGTCATCTGTAAAAGTGATGAAGTAGTTAAACCCTTCATGATGGAGTTGGGAATGGTCCACATATGTCTGTATGGATTAATTCTAATACACTTTGACTTCTTACAACACCTTTCTTTCTTAGGTTGGTCAATTTTCCCTTTGTACATTCTATACATATATCATCTGCATTATCATGATTCAATGGTGGTACAACTAATTCTTTGCATAAAGTATTGATTCTTCCCTTTGAAATACGTCTAAGTCTCTTATGCCACAGTTTAAATGATAATTCTTTGCATGGTTTGGATTGAACTAAGTTGATTTGCATAGTTTTTTTTGCAGTTTAATCGAAACATACCATCCACAATACTTGCTTTTCCAATTAAGCTTTTATTTCTAAAAATAGAACAACCAAAATCATCAAAGTTCAAAGTGAACTTTGACTTTACAAGCCTAGTAACTGAGATGAGATTCTTCCTCATTGAAGGAACATAAACCACATCTTCTAAATAAAAAACAAAACAAGAATCTAGTTCAATCCTAACTACTCCAATATTATCTACTTGCACTTTTCTCCATTTCCTACGAACACCTTCACTTCATCCTTGCTTGGCAGCCTCCTCTTTATGAACCCTTGCAAAGAATTAGTCACATGAATAGATGCACCACTGTCTAACCACCATGAATCATCAATAAAATCAACTAAATTAGATTCAAAGCAAACCAAAACTTGATCACTTTTACCTTTAGTTTTCTGTTTGTCCAACCATTTCTTATACCTTATGTATTCCTTTTTCATATGTCCAGTTTTCTTATAGAAGAAGCATTTCAATCCCACTGGTTTCAAAGCATTTGGACTGTTATTATCCTTTTCATTTTCTTTCTCTTTTCCAGCAGCAGTGCCTTTGTTCCTATATTCCTTATTTTGCTTTGACTGCATCAGATTCACCATTTTTTCATCTCTTTCTCTTATTATATTGTGTTACTGTTCAACACATATGGTGATAAGATCATTCAGTGTCCAACTTTCCTTTTGAGCAATGTAGGTATCTCTGAGAGACTTAAACTCCTTAGATAGTGAATTCTAAGCAAGATGAACCATCATATCTTCATCAACATTCATTTCCAAATCTTGCAACTTTGTTCCAATGACAATTAGATTCACGATATTTACTCCTCTTGATGTGCTTAATCCGTAGGTATGATTATTAACCCGCAGTTCGGAGTTTTTCGATCGCCGAAAAATTACTCAATACACCTGCCAGTGGTGGCAACTCCTCGGTGGGGTGTCAATGTTGGATTTTTGTCCCAGAATGATCCCCACGTCGTCCCGAGCACGACAGTATACTCGGATTTCAATTTGGTTAAGTTTGATCGTCGATCGGATATCGCATATTAGGCGTTATCCTGGTTCGATATGTTGGGACCGTTGGATCAACTTCATTTTCAATTAGGTTGATTTAGGCGCTTCTGGGATCATGTAGAAATTCGCGGATCGAGAATCGGAGTTTCTGATACTCCGATTCAATATTTCAAAGTTTAAGTTAAACGATAATCGTGCGATCGTGAGTGATCCGACCGTTCGATTCTGACCAAAATTGCAGGGCATGTTTAGTAAAGTTTGTTGAACCTATAGGAACTCTTAGATGGGTAATCGGTGGTCGTGGACCCCACGGGGTACCGGATTTACCAATATGGGAATTTAATCGCTTTTTTAAACTCGGGTCTTTTCAGACCATTCCACTTGTCAGAAATGTTGAAAATGGGCCTAGTAACCTTTGTAAGTCACGTACACGCACTCGTGAGGCGGGGGGTCAGGGTGTTGAATAAGTAATTGTGGTTGAGCTATTTTATTAATAAAATGTTTTAATTGCTTAAATAGGTACTCGGATTTCGTTGAACCTACCGGAAAGACCCTCGAAGGGTCAGGCTAGCTCGGACGCTCAATGAGTGGACTTTTGTTTTGTAAATGAATTTTATGCAATTAAAGTTTCATTGATTGATTTTGAATGAATTATTTATAACTATTACTTTCCAAGCATAAATATTTGAATTCAAATATCTTTATTAAATTTTGTTTATGTTTAAAAGGCTTGGAAAGTAGGAAAGGAAGTGATAATATGATTAAAGGATTTATTGAGAAATAAAAGTATAACATTTCTAAGAAATGGTTTTAAACCACCATAGGTACCCAAGATGTTGTCTTCGGATAAAATGTTGCGTTCAGATAATATGTTGCCTTCGAATAATATGTTGCCTTCGGATAAAATTGTTGCCTATGGTTATAATAATGTCCACGGACATTCTAGTTGCGTTCGGTTGAGTCAGCGCGAGTTTGACAATGCCCCACGAGTTTCGAGGATGCCCGAACCGGGTGGTGCGAGGAATGCGGCTCAGGTGGACCAAGTGTCCCCTGAGTCTTGCGAGGAATGCGGCTCAGGTTAACTTAATGTCCCCTGAGTCTTGCGAGGAATGCGGCTGAGGTTGACTTAATGTCCCCTGAGTCTTGCGAGGAATACAGCCCGGGTGACTTTGTATTTCCGAGACTTGAAAGGATGTGTCGCATTATGTGACACAAGGAATTGACGGTATAATGTGGGAAATAAGTAAAAGACCATGGAATTACGGATATATGATGGGTACACCTAAGTGGGAAAGATATTATTTCTTTACAGTGCCTTCAAAAGGTTTTGAGGATTTGAATGCGTGATTAGTTATATGTATGTCTTTATTCTTGTACGAATATAGAACATAATGTTTTAACAGTGGGGTTAGTATGTTAATATTCTATTTTCCAAAAGTTTATTTTTGTCCACTCACACTTTTAAATGTTTTGCGCCCTAAGGCAGTAGTCGTGTACCAGAGCGCCACCACAGGGTAGTCACCACTCTTCACTCATCTTTTTCGCTATGTAGGATTTCTTTTATAATCGAACTATTCCTGTAAATTAAACTGATTAGTATTGCTCTGAAATTGCCCTAGAATTTCTGTAAAGTCTGAGGCCATATAGTTATGTTGTTGGATTGCTTGAATGTAAACTTCATGCATGCTGAATAGTTGGTATTATAATTGTATTTTGTACATGTGGAAGAATTTGGAGTAAAGACTATTTACAGGGGAGATTCTGCCGAATTTTCGACAGAAGTCAAACTTGAGATGAACTTCTGTTTCGTTAGAAGCGCAATTTAGTCAAGTGTGCCCGACACCCGCCAAGTGTCGGACACGCACATAGTTCGGCTTAGATTCCAAAATAGAATTTAGGTCGGATTCTGTCATCATCCATATCCAAGAGACTATACAGTGTTTATTAGGAAAAGAATCAATGTACAGTTGCAAACAAAGGAAGGAATTGATGAAGGTTAATGGCACTAGGACAAATATATATTATCTTAAATGACAGCATATTTGGAATTTGGGTTTAAGACTTATCTTAAATATTTAGAAATAGTTAAATTTATATCTAGAAAATAAGAATTACATGGGTATTTCCCTTAAGAATAAGAACCCCAAAAAGAAAACCAGGAGACACCGACTTACAACAGACAAAATTAAAATTTAAGAATTGGGCTACTTTCTCAATCCAGTCCAATTACATTACACACAAATATGTAACCCAATGCTTTTTTCTATAAGCTAGCAAGCTGTTTGTATTACACTTATACCCATGGACGACGTCATTACTCAATCGCAACCTGCAGGGGCAAATCCGACTTTTCCTCCGGCCACGTCATACACAACCTCCAACCTCTTCTGTTGAACATTCCCAATAATCCCGACGTCACTATCATCCTTGTTTCCGGCAAACGCCAAGCAAACCTGCGAAGGACTTATCTGAAACAATATCCCGGTCGCGTCCAAGTCCACCGTAAGTCCATCCCCAAACACAAACGCTATCTTCGGATATGACACCGTGTTCAAGCCGCTGAAATCGTAACACGTGTCCAGCAACGAATCGCCATTAGTCAGCGTGTAGTTCTTCATCGCCTCCCGAAACGCGCCCCGCAACACGGCGTATGCCGTCGCCGGCAACCGCGTGATCACCGTCCCTGAGTCGATGATCGTTCCAGAAGACGAAAAGACCGAGGGCGCAATCGACAGCTGGCTCCCACCGACGTTGATGCCGGCGAGGCCGAGGCCGTAAAGCGACGACGCGCTTTCGCTTTGGGATGACGTGATGAGCTTCGTGAACTTAACGCCGTTAGGAGAGCCTCCGTCACCAAAGGTGAGGTGACCGGTGGAGCTGGAAGTCGACGGGAGGCAGTAGGAGAAGAACCGGTTGTATTTATTGGCGGTTTGCTCGACGAAGGAGATGCTGCTCCTGCCGAGACCGAGCAAACCGGCGGATCCTCTGAATAGGCCTCCGTTGTCTAGGCCGCAGCCGAAGAGGAAACTTTCAAAAACGTCCGTAGGGGTCAATGTAAGCTTTTCGCTGCCAAATACCCCTTTAGAGAAGGAGTTGTCACCGTAAACGGCGATGTAAAGGCAGGTGGAGTTGGAGCAGCTTTGTTCGAGGCCGGAGGATGGGAGCTGAGTACACGCGGCGGTAGTACATGGGGTGTTTTTGTATGAGGCGGAGAGAGAAGGGTCGAAGATGGGCTCAGTCTGTTTGTAACAAGACTGAGTAGCAGAACATGGCTGGCATTGGGTCCAGGTGAGGTCGCTGCCAGTGTCGAAGACGAGGGAGAGTTGCTTGGCGGGTGTACCGAGGCTGACGGTGACAATGTAGTTCCCAGAGCCGATAACGATACCAGACTTGGCGGGGAGGGTGGTGGCGGCGGATTGGGTGAGTGGGTCTTTGTTGTTGTTGTGGTTGAGGCGGGAGTGGATTGAGTTGACTCGGGCTTGGTCTTGCTCGAGGATTTGAGCATGGTATTTTTCATCACTAGTTGTGGTTGAAGTTTTGGATGATTTGTGGAATTTGGAGCATGGCCCATGTTTGTGCACCACTTTCAATACCGATGCCTTGTTATTGTTATGACCTGAGATCATCGAAACATGTATGCATAGAGAGAGAGAGTGAGTGTTAGAGATACATAAATGCATTGAAATTAAGTTATATATATATATATATATATATATATATATATAATATGGGATGAATTAACCTTTGGTGGAGGGGCTGCAGGTGATTGCTGGTAGAAGAGAGTTTACTTCAACTGTGTGAGTGGTATGTGGCAGAAGGTGGGGTTTTGTATCTCTTGCTGCCAAAGCAAATCCGTTCTCGAAAGAGCAGAGAATTAGGCATAGAAATACAGAGAAGAAAGCCATGAAAAACCTAAGGAAGGAGGAGCTAGAAATCATGGGAGTTGCCATGAATAATTAACAAGATTGCCTCTAGATTATTGAGTTGCTGCTGTAATGTAAGCATACTCTTGGCCTTATATAGGCTAATTGGAGACATGGATGTCCACCGGGTTTATTGGCCTTAATTTCCAAGCATTTAGTGATGAAAAGTATAGTTTTCAATTCACAATTGACAACTAATTGGTCAAGTCTCTGTAGACTCCAACTAATTGATAAATTGTATTTCAACCGAGTGAGTCGTAATATATAGATGATATTTACAAAATATTAGACAGTTTAAAAATTATTAAAACATATTATTATGACCTACAAAATAAACAAATGCAATATTTTTTTAAAACATTATAGTCGTTTAACTAATTATCCATCACCTGTCAATATTGTGATTAAAGCGCAGAGGACTTGGGAGTCTGGAAAGTATAGCAGACGTTCCTGTTGGTGATCAATGTCATGGCGCCATTTCAGCGTCTTGTCATTGTAATTTGTATCCACGGTGGCATTTTTCAAACTACACCAAACATAAACTTGGAATTATCCATGCGCCTGTTGCGCATATTATCATCATATGCCATTTTCAAAGTCAATAAGTCAACAGACTTTAAGGTAACATTATTAAATTAATCAAGAGTTTTTCATTTTTATATTTTTGTATATTGGGCTTATTGGCCTACCAATACCGGTCAAACAAACTCAAAGTAACGACAAGTCTGGGCTTTGATTGTCCACTCACTCACCGAGTCGGTTTACAGACCAAGAACCTCAAGATTTTTTTTACCAATTGATTTTTTTAGTATAAGCGATAGTGACAGGACCCGATTCAAATTCCATATTGGAATTCGAGTCAGACCCTGTGCGTGTCCGACACCTGGCGAATGTCGGACACATATGACCTATTTGCCCTTCTAATTTCAACTTATTTTCAATTTAGCCTTGACTCCTACTGAAAATTCGGCAGAGTCTTCCCTGTAATTTATTCAATCCCCAAATTTACACCTGTCAAAACAAGTATGTATACTTATACAGCCAACTGCCAGTACTTAAATATACATGCCAACAGTTCAGTTATCAAACAAGGGCAACATATCAGAGCAATTACTAATAGATTACAGATGAGTTTATCCTTTTACAAAACAAAACTTCTATAACAAATGAAAAGCGCGGAAGACGGAAAAATGGCCCGGTGGTGGATTCCTGTGCACGTCTACAGCCTGGGGGCGCAAAACATTCAATAAATGTGAGTGGACAAAAATAAAGGTTCAGAAAATAGTAATAGAATATACTAACCCCCACTGGAAAAACAGTTATGTAAAACTGAATATTTAAACTGCATTTGAATCATACTAAAATTAAGGCATTCACATATTTATATACATATATGCAAATCATATTCAAGATCAATAAAACTCGCATGAAAGCACTGTAATCAATTTAAAACTACCACCTAGGTGTACCCCTTTAATTCCGTCAATTCCCCTGGCAGGTCTCAGTGACACAAAGTCAACCCGAGCCGCAAACTGGCAGGATTCAGGGGATCGTAGTCAGCCTGATCCGCATTCCTGACTCTCACGGTCCCGGCGTCCCCGAAACTCGTGAGGCAAATGTCAAGTGCACTGACAAACTGAAAGCAAACTGGATGTCTGTGGACATCGTCATATCCGAAGGCATCATATACTGAAGGCAAACTGTTTCTGTAACTGGGTACCCACGGTGGTTTAAGAAAATGTAAAATTTCTGAGAAAATATAAAATTTCTGAAAATTCTGATAAATATATGAAACTCTGCTGCCATATTATCTGATGTACTCTCAATCTCTACTTTCCATATCTCTTTAGCACATTCAACTAAGCAGCATATAAATAAAGATATTTAAATTCAACAAATCATGTTAGGAAAATCATACTCAATAAAACTTATTCAAGATCAAATAATGAAATTCATTTGCATAAAATCATTTATAAAAGAAAAGTCCACTCACTCCTGGTCCGAGCTAGCTAGACCTCCTGAAGGTCCCTCCTGCTGGTCTGCCTGGCCCCGGGTGCCTGGCTCGACTGAAACGGTGGCCGAAGGAGGCTGTGAAGATCGGGCGACGTCGGCCGCTTCTTCTCCAAATTCCGGCGAAACCGAGGCGGCTGGAGGCGGGAGCTGGCTGGGGTTGGAAGAGGACGTCGTCCCGGTCAGTTTGGTACCGGCCCCGTCCATAGCCGTGGTCGGTGGCCGGAGTTGCCAAGGAGAGAAGGAGGACGGCGCGGGAGAGGGTCGCGGGAGGGGGAGAGGGAGAGAGAGAGAAAAAAAAAAGAAAAAAAGAAATCTGATTTTTATAAAATCCCTTTTTGAAATATTTAAGATTGTGCCACTGAGTTTCTTTTGACCATAAGTCTCTCGTTACAACTCCGATTCGGGCCCACTACGTGTCTATAAACTCATTTCACCGTGCTCTACGCAACGATATCTGTAGAATTGTCAAATTCATTTCGGGTCAAAAAGTCAACTTTTCCTTAATAAAATATTCCAAAGGCAAAATCGTCTTTCCTTAAAATAAATTATTGATTAAAAATAAATTTTAGGTTGGGGTCATTACAGATAGTCTACAACCGTACATGCATTTTCTTTTGCACACGGCTCTATAATGGAATTCACTTTTTTATGATCTTACTACTATATGGAAAATATAAAATAAATATAGAGTCTATCAGACTCAGGTTGGTAAAAGATCCAATAACCACCCTTTTTTTTGGAGTAGTCCAAAAATACTTATATACATACACACAAATGATATTATGGGGGTTCGAAAGCTGAGACCTCTAGTATTCAAATCAATACCATTTTCCACTAGACTAAACCCTATTGACACCAATCAGTCCTTGATTCTTAATTGGGCATTTCATTTGAGGCAAGACCAAATTAAGAGAGATTCATCCTATTTTGCATGCCCGAAATTAGCTAAATAATCCAACATTGTTTTATTTATGTACAACTTGCATTGCATACTTTCCATTCTTTAGCTAGCTATTACACCAACACACAAACCAATTGTCACTATAGCTTGTTCCAATTAGTCTATATGTATCACAACTATACTTTTATACCAATTGATGATCATCTTCTTCAATCAACAATGGGTTAATTAGCTAGCTTAATTAAGCTAATTTAAAACTAGCCTTAATTAAGTAGTCTTTATATTAATATAACAGCCCCATTTGTGCTAACTCCAAGATTGTCTTCTTCATTAGCAAAGCTGGGTAGCTGCATGCATTGCATAATAATATAGCCATAGCTCAGGGGCATGCTGCCGGGGCAAATCCGACCTTTCCACCAGCAATATCATACACCACCTGCAGCCTCTTCTGCTGAACGTTCCCAAAAATCCCAATGTCGCTATCGTCCCCATTCCCTGCAAACGCCAGGCAAACCTGATCCGAGCTCGCCACGTACAGTATCCCCGTCGCGTCCAAGTCCTGCGTAAGCCCGCCGTCAAACACGAACGAAATCTTCGGATACGACACCGTTTTGAAGCTGCTGAAGTCGTAGCAAGTGTCAAGTATCGAGAGCTCCTGAGTCAGCGGATAGCTCTTCATCCTCTGACGAAACGCCGCCTTCAACGAGCTGTACGCCGTCAGCGGCAGCCGCGTGATCACCGTTCCGGAATCTATGATCGTTCCCGAAGACGAAAAGACCGAAGCCGAAATCGGCAATTTAGTCCCGCCGACGTTGATCCCGACGACGTTGAGGCCGTAAAACGAGTCGCCTTGGGAGACGGTGGAGAGGGCCGTGAACTTGACGGCGTTGGAAGATCCGCCGCCTTTGCCGAAGCTGAGGTAGCCGGTGGAGCTCGAGGTGGAAGGGAGGCAGTAGGAGAAGAACCGGTTGTATTTTTTAGCCGATTGTTCCACAAGGGAGATTTGGTTTCGGCCGAGACCGAGCAAACCGGCAGCGCCGCCGAAAAGGCCTTGGTTGTTCTGGCCGCACCCGAACAGAAACCCATCAAACACGTCTGTGTTCGTCAAGCTCAGCTTCTCCTTGGCGAAGTAGCCGACGGAGAACGACTTATCGCCGTACTGGATGCCGTAGATGCAGGTGGACGTGGAGGCGGTGCAGCCGGGGGTGTTTCCAGTGGCCGAACGCAGCTGAGTGCACGTGGCGGAGGTGCAGGAGACGTTGGCGTAGGAGGCGGAGAGAGAAGGGTCGAAGATGGGCTCTTTCTGTTTGTAACAAGATTTTACACATGGTCTACATTGGGTCCAAGTGAGGTCGCTGCCCGTGTCGAAAATGAGCGATAGCTGCTTCTTGGGCGAGCCCAGGCCCACGTTGACTATGTAGTTTCCCGCTCCGACGACGCTTCCGGACTGGGCCGGAATGGTGGTGGCCGCCGATTCGCGTAGATCGTCGACGCTTTTCAATTGCTTCTTGGAGTTGACTCGGGAGTGGATTGAGTTGACTCGGGCTTGGTCTTGCTGGAGGATTTGAGCATGAGTTGGAGTTTTGGATTTGTGCTTCTTGAGTCGGGAACATGGGCCATGCTTGTGTACCACTTTCAGCACTGATGATGATGCATGCTTGCTCATATGACCTGAAAATTTACAACTATGATTAGTGACTCGGCTTGAATTGAACTATTTTTATTAAATTAGACTTAATGTCTTTATCTTTGTTTGATAAATTTAAAAAAATAATAAGATAGGAACTAATTAAATTGCACAACAATCCAATATATCATAACTTCTATATTGGGCTGTTTTAATGTAAAGACCAACTTATGCACAAATTATTTTGGTATATGTCGTCACTAGGCATCAATATGGAAGGGGTAGGGTGTCCTGCTGGCTGGCAGTGCCTATCGTACCTGCTTATGTGGCCATGATTGGCCAAGGAAGGAACATGCTTGATGATTACGTAGCTTGCAAAAAAGGACTTCCAAGTGGGAAGAAACTCAAAACTCACATATGTCTTTGTGTGTTTGTGTTTGTAATGAGCAATCATAGTCGAAATTCCTTTAATTAATTAAATAAAGAGTCATGTTTACTGATTGCATGCGTAATCTTTAAACAAAAACTTAATTAATACCATAAAATCTTTTAATCCGTAAATTAAATGATCCATAAACAAAAATGATGATCTCAATTAACAAAACCCTGGAAGGAAAAATTCTTTAATTATTTATGTAACACTAAATTATAAGTTTATTGACAATATAATATTATTATATATACATGCTGCTGAAAGTTACATCTCCTACCAAAACTTTATTATTATTATTTCAAAAATAATAAACCATTTAAAGATTTTGCAGAATCTAATCTATGCCATCTTTATCAAAGTATATATATATTTTATAGAAAGAAATGTTCTTATGGCTTGTTGCTCATGGGTTAAAGAATTGGATTCTCCGATGACCAGCAGCAGCAGTACTGTATATATAAATATATGTATATCTACTTCCACCATTGCAATCAAATTAAAGCAAATGTGACAAGAAAACATGCACACAGAGGATAGAAAGAGGGAGAGAGATAAACAAAAAGGGTTTCAGAGATATTGACCTTTGGTGGAGGAGGAGGAGGAGGAGGAGCTGCAGGTGGTTGCAGGCAGCAGAGAATTGACTTCAACTGTGTGAGCATGTTCTCTTTCTTCCAAGGCAAAGCCCTTCTCCAAAGAGCACAGAATTAGGCATAGAAAACCTGAGCAACAAATGATATACCTCATGAGGAAGGAGGAGCTAGAAATGGGAGCTGCCATGATTATTTCACAAGCTAGCTAACCTAAACTCCCACCCACAGATGTAAAATGATGTTTGCTCCTCAAAGCATACAACCCTTTAGCCTTATAAGCTGAATGGAGAGACAATGGGTTTCCAATTCTCACACGTCACCCATTATAACAGTAAAAAATTATTATGCAGCTTCCACATCAATGTCAAATGCAAAAAACGACATCATCCATGGATTTGTTTCGAAAATATAAGTAGATATGAGAGTATATAGGATGTTACATTAATTAACATAAATACATATACAATATATTTATATGTATTTTCCAATATCATACAATAATTTCTTGTGAAACTATTTTTTTTTTTATAAAGATAAATTTAGTCCAACCATCGTGTACAGATATTGACAAATACATAGCGTTTAAAAGTGCCTATAGGCTATAGGTGAGGAGGCAGCCTTAGCTCACCATTTTGTTTGGGATAAAACAAAGCATGGGCCTTGGCTATGCCTATGAGTGTGACCTTAGGCAGCCGCCTTACATTGACCTCACTCTTCGTCATTAGCACTAAATGTTTGATAATTAATTCTGGTAGATTAATAGGGGAAAGTTTGCTACATTCCATTTGCATTTGTACTTCTTTCTGTTGTGGTATGAGGATGAAAACCGTTTACTTTCGAGGTATAGCACTTTAAAGATCATTTATACCCAAAAAAAAAAAAACTAAATTGGAGTTCGTTTAACTCGATTGAGTAACATTGGGATAGTTCTGTGTTCGTCCAATAACAATTAAATGACTAAACGATTTCCGGTTTGGTTGCTTTTTTTTACATATGATTTAAAGAGTGCCCTACAAGAGACGTTTCTAATTATTAAACTACATTAAAAGCACGGCCATTTATCTGTCCTACTGATAGCTAAAGGGATCCCACACGTGATTGCTTACTGAACCTGTGTACTACCCTAATTAGCATTACTGTACGGACATGATTTTCTTGTTATTATTATTATTATTATTAAATTTTTTTTTTTTCCGGAGGACATGATTTTCTTGTTAATTAGGCAAATTCTGAGATTAGGAACCTTAATTAAATTCTTGCATTCATCTCATCCTTGCAGAAGAAACATAAAATATTAACAATCAGTATTTTTCAGCATCCATTATTTGTTTTGTTCTCTTGTTTTTTTACCATACGAATGGCACTACTTCATAGTTGGTAGTTTCACACTTGAATGACTTGGGTCCAACCAAAATCGTCTGTAAAGACAACGTTCTCAATTGTCAACAATGTTGGGTCTTTTTGTTCTCTTTTATTGATTGGTTTTTTCACTTTCACACAGAAAAAGAGATAGGAAGCAATCAATCATCCTGTAATCTGCGGCACTTGATTTTTCGGTGGAGAGAGGCTGCTGGGATGGGATGGGGTGGGAGGTCGATGGAATCATGAAATTATTTTTCATGCTTTTATTTGCTCAAAAAGTAAAAATATTGGATTTCAAGTGGTTTCCCACCCACCCAAAATCCCCCCACCCCACTTCTAACGTACTCCACAAGTTAAAACTCCACTATAACTAACAATTATTCGTTCTATTATGTAAGTCTCTGGCATGCTAATTAATATTCTATCATCTAAATTGTATAACATGAATTCTTCCGATTCATAATTTGACAACATTGTAAAATATTAGTATTCATACATATCGTGTATAGGAGCCATGTTGACCTGATCAACATAATTGTACACTTGCCGAAGAAATAATTGAGTCCACGAAGACCACACCAATCATCCAATCCAACTAGTTGAAATTATTACAAGAAAACAAAGTGTTGTTTAATTTAAACAATTGGTCTCTATCATTAGTTCTTTTAAAAAATTATTATTGGAACGATTCATTTGTTTATAAATTACTATATTCTCCACTCGGACATCTATGTTCTTAATCTGGCTCATCAATTCAGTTAGCTATTGATATTTTCCTTAAACAGTTTGTCGAAATGCCTCAAAAAGGTTGAGGTAGAAACTAATTGTATTTACTATTGTAGCGTGAAGAAAAATATCTGAAATTAAGACAATCGTTTCTGTACTTCATGATATTTGAGATTAAGACAATCGTTGTCATAATAATGTAATTGCCTTAGAAGAAATAAAGAAAATGGGCGGCCAGCAGCAAGGTTGGTCCAGCAAAGTTATCTTGTGTTTGTTTGATTGTGAATGGGACGTCCCTAATTTCTGGTGGGAATAAATTAATAGCTGGAATCTGTTATCAGAGAGCGAAGATGATCAGTTGGAATCTTGCTTGGGTGTGGGGTAGACAGAGAGGTTGTAGTGGGTGGTGGAAGAAAGCTGGAATCTGTCCCAAAAGATGAGTGAGAGAGAGATGCTGATAGAGATTTTGATGGCTTAACTTCCAATCATCCTGCAGTTTCCAATTGCCAACAAGTAATGTTTTTGATAGGTTTCATCTTCTTTACGCATTTGTCAATTTGGCATGCCCCAATTATTATTTTTCATCCATTAGTTTCCCAATTCCCCCACTCAGATAGTGCACTGTGCACCATTGAAAAAGATGAAAAGGGTTTAATAAAAATTGAAAAAAAAGATTTCTCTGAATCTCTGGATAAAATCTTGACAACCCATTACATCAAATATTATACATCAATCAAACTAATTAACAAGGCTACTTTTATAGTGCCTAAGATTATATCAAATCTTCAAACTAGTAATTAATCATCTGTCACCTGCTGCCAATTTGGTGTTGCAAAATGCCAAAAGAAAACCAACCCAAAGAAATAAATGAAAACCAGAAGGCTTTCTTTCTACAATATAAATGTAATGTAGTTGAGAGAGACTGAGTCAATGTTTGGTGCTAGCAAGCTTCTGAATCTGAAGGTACATTTGCATTGGGAAAGATGAGGATACATAAGACAAAGGAAATTCCTGTCATGGCAGCTCATTGCTTTTGGCATTCTAGTGTTTTGTTAAATATTCATCAAGGAATGATCCAAACTACATAAAGATGAAGTTTTATTTGTATTCACACTCTTGGGATGTTCCCTTCGAAAAGTCATCACCCCTTATGATGTAATAATTGAAATTGTTTATTAAAATATGTTCAATGCAACAGAAAAAACAGAAATTAATGATTTTAATAAAAGTCCATAACAATATCAACCCTTGAGCAACTAGAGTTCTTGTCTATAAGTGAAAGGGTTTCTGTCTCCGAGAGCAGGAGTTCCCTTAAAACCTCCCATCACCTTTTCTGGTTCTTACATCAGAAAATGTTCTTGTCTATAAGCAAAAGGGTTTTTGCAATAAGTTCACATTAGCAACAAGGCAAGTAAAAATGCTTCACAATGAAGTAAAGTAGAAAGAAATCACATTTGCATTTCAACGATTGCTTCATTCCTTGGTAACCAGCCTATGTTCATATTGAATGAGAAATTTGATTAACTTGAACCATTTCCAAAGTCTCAAGTCCCTTTTTTCAGGGGAAAAAAAAAGTAATATGCATCATTAGAAGAAATAACGTATCCAACAGCGTATACGGATGTGAAACAAAATTTGGTATCTTGAAAAAAGTTGGTGAGCTTGCCTTATGCAGCCGACAACACTGAATCATAGTTTTGGAGAAGAGCATTATCACAGTACCAGTCCATAGGATCCAAATCATGCAACAAAGCCTTTACATTAGCATCAAAATCCATCCTCTTGATTTCCTCCATTAAAACTCCCAATACACAATATATCTCTTCACAATGGGAGTGGGAACGATCTTCAGCTTTGAAAGAAAAAACCTCATTCTTAATTTCTATCCAACTCCAACCGGGGACTTTTCTCACACCCCTTTCCCTCATAAGCCTCTTTACACTAGCTTTTTCATCCCACCTTTTGAGATGTCCATACATGTCGGAAAGAAGAACATAAGTGCAGTGCTCTTCAGGCTCTAGCTCTAGCAGATAGCCTGCTATTTGACTAGCTAATTCAATATTCCCACAAGCCCTACAGGCACCCAATAAAGTCTTCAAAACCATTGCATCGGGTTTAAAAGGCATTGCTTCAATCAAAGCTTTCGCCTCATCTAGACGCCCAGCGCGCCCATATAGATCCACTGCACAAGCATAATGCTCCATTCGTGGGGTTATTCCATAATCAGATTCCATGGACATTAGAAACTTGCAGCCTTGTTCAACCAAACCCATGTGGCTACAAGCTGTTAGAACTGCAACAAAGGTTATATGATCAAGTTTCACCTTTTCCTTCTTCATTTGGAAGAAGAGGTCAAGTGCAACATATCCCTGTCCATGCTGTGCATATCCAAAAATAATCGAATTCCAAGTGATTGAGCTGTCTTTGGGGGTCTGTTCAAAGGATTCTCTAGCATCCTCAATGATCCCACACTTAGTATACATAAAGATCAAAGAACTAGCAACAAATTCATTGGACTCAAGCCCTGACTTATGTGCCAAGGCATGTATCTCTTGACCCAGTTGGAGGGTTGCTAAATCTGAACAAGACCTGAGGACAGCTGAGAAGGCATAATGATCAATCTCTACCTCCGCGTATCTCATATGTCCAAAGAATTTCAAGGCATATTCATTCAACCCCATTTGTGATAATCCAGTCAAAATGGAGTTCCAAGAAACACGATCCTTAGACTCCATAGATTTAAATATCTGTAATGCTTCTTCCATGGAATTGCTATTTGACTTGAGATACCTGGCTATCAAAGCATTAGAGATTGGCTCTGACTTTTCTAGTCCCCTTTTTATTACCAATCCATGATAGGATTTTCCATGGTTTTTATGTACATCTTCAGAATAGGCACTGATGATGCTCGTATAACTGTAGATATCTGGTTCAAACCCAAGCATTTGCATGTCTATGAAGAGTTTGCAAGCGAGTAGTTCTTTCTTATGAATCAAGTATGCTGCTAGCATGGAATTCCATGTTACCAAATCTCTACTACCAAAAGCACCATCAAACACTCTTTCGGCATCTTCTATCGACCCACACTCTGAGTATGAAGTGATTGTGGCATTGCACACAGTACTTTTACAATCCAGCCCATGTTTCAGAATTTTACAATGGATTTGCATTGTGGACTTGTAAAACTCAGCATCATCAAGTAATGTCAATATTGGAGCAATTGCGCCATCATCAAGCTTCACCGCCTCCTGCTCCATACAATTCATCAACCAAAATGCAGTTTTACGATCACCTACTTGCACAAAACCAGCAATTAATGCATTCCATGACACAGAATTACGTTCTGGCAAGGAATCGAAGACCACATACGCTTCCTCAACTCTCCCACACTTTGCATACATGTCCAAAAGAGCACTTCCCGAATAAACATTACCCACGTAACCAGTCTTAACAACCATGGAATGCACTTGTTCCCCAAGATCACATCGATAAGCACAAGCGACCCCCTTAAGTATGCTTCCAAATGTATACCCATCAAAATCGAATCCGCATCCTTTCATCTCTCTTAGTATCTCCCACGCAGTCTCAAAGTTCCCACAGTTCACATGCCCAGCAATCATCGTATTCCAAGACACAGTGTCTCTTTGGGGCATGTCGTCGAACATTTTGTGAGCAAGAAAAAAATCATGACATCTTGCATATCCATTTAGGATATTGTTGCCGTAGTAAACGTCTGCAAGGACCCCTAATTTGATTTCTCTACAATGGGTTATCGAAACCTTGCACAAAGCATTCACTGTGCTGCCAAGGAGCGAGTGCAGTGCCCTCATTCATGAGAAGCCACCAATGCCGTTTTCGCTACATAAACAAAGATAAAGCCTTTCCCTTTTCCGAACACCCAACACTAAAAAGAAATTGAATTCACCAACTTGGTCATGCCAATTTGGTCGAGCCAAAAAACAATATAAAAAAGATCTAATTTTGTTGGAAATTCAAAGAAAACGAGGGAAGTAGGCTCTGCTAACTAGTATGGCGTTATGAGTTATGGTGAAGGAAGAGCAATGTAAGACTAACAAACAGAGGTAGCTCTGGGTCCAAGTACGCGCTAGTTCAGAGCTACAGAGCTAAGTGGTGGCAGCAACAATGGCGGGTTGAGTTTAGTTTGTTTGAAATATCGGTTTGAAATGGGAAACGGTCACTTTATGTTTCTACGTTTAATTCCCTGCAAATGGATGTGTTTTAAATTTAAAATGAGAAAAAAAAAAAAAAGGTTTATATTTGTCATGAATATGATAACATAAAGATAACATTTTGGTTTTTCTCTTCATTTTACAGAGAGGCCAACATAGCAAACAAACGAATAAAGAACTCTTGTAAATTTTAATGTAACATAAACAATATAAATTTTTTACAAATGCATCTTAAAGTTGTTTTAATTTTAAGCAACTTGTGGCATTGAGGACGTAACACTTTCAAAGTAAGAACTTGCAAATTTGCAACTATTTTTCATTCTTTCATGCATTAGTTGTTGGACAAGAGGCTCGAATTTCGCCTTCTTCACCAGTCTTGACGCCAATGCTAGCAAGCTTCAAGAATGACTGAGCCCAACTCTCCAAGAAAATAACTTGGTCCTGTGCAAAACTCTCCACTAGCTTCCTTGTTCTGTCATCACTTAACAGGACGGAATCCGATTGAAATAGCCCTCTGTGGGCTAAGAGATTTTGGTAGTAATGATTATCGAACGCAAACGAAGTGTTAGGATCAATTTTGACTGTTGTAGATGGATTTGCGCCCGCAGGGCACTGTCTCATGAGCTCCTCTGCATAAGCGTTGTCTAAGGATGTGTCAATGAGTTTGAGTTTGCCTTTGGAATCTTGTTGGAACCTGTCACTGAATGCACCACAATGAGCTGATCCAATAGTGTGAGCTCCTGGAATAATATCATCAAAGAAAGCAGTTAATGGTGTACCTAAAAGACTTCAACCTCTCTTTAAATTTTTAAACTAACAAAAAAGTGGTTCAATCAAACTTTTGGCAAGCAAAAACATGTGTCTAGATAAATAAAATTGTACCTGATAGGGTGACAAGGTCATCCAAAGACAACCCTTTAGATGAGAAGAGCTTAATCATCTCATTCATTGTAAAACTTGTGTCTACAATATTAGGCCTGACATTTGAAGCTGCAGAAACCTTTCCATCTCTCCTACCAGTTGGAATCTGAACTACAGGTCCCCCAGACTGTTTTCCAGTCATACCATAAATATAATAAATACCCAACTAGAAGATGCAGAAAATTAAAAAAGAATTAATGAAGAAAACATAACAGTTAATGAGGGAGATGGATCTTAACAATTTCAACAGCATCTCTAGCAGCCAAAGCAACAATGTCAGCACAAGAAACAGTTCCTGGACAGAAAATTTCAAGCAGTCTTTTTGCTGAATCAATCACTGAAAAGCCTCCCAGAGATGTGTTTGCTGGATCACTTCTCTCAGTCCCAGTTCCTTGTAGAAGCACAGATGCATCACAACCCTGAAATCATGAAAAACATTACACAAACAAACATGCATGAAAGAAGCCACCCATTTTCATGGTTTAAGAATTATTTTTTCCTTGGGGGAGGGAGCTTAGTGTCAATTCAAATCAATGCCGAAAATCAATGAGGCATAAGGCATCTAAGAGAGCAAGCTAGAGTTGTTTACCTCCACAAAGCAATCATGGAAGAGCAAGCGAAGAAGCTTCCCAGGGATGGTAGGGTCCATGTCAGAAGCTGATCTGACTGTGTTTCTGACCATGAGCTCAGCAGAAGGGCATGAAGCTGAGTAGAAACTCAATGTGAGCTCATCACAAGAAGCAGAAGCAGCTAAACATAACCACACAAAGAAGACACCATGTGTGTAAAAGAAGGCTGTTGGTCTTTTCTCCATATTGGTTTATTTTCATGGAGCCTAAACCATACAGAGGAACGCTTAAGACATTGACTTCTTGGCTCTTGTATTATTATAGAGCATTCAAAGTCAGAAAATATCAGAGAGAGAGAGAGGGATATGGAGAGAGCAAGAGATAGTTGGCCATGTGGAATCATATGTTGTAAGTTTTATTTAAGGCTGCATTAATGTGGTTTTGGTAATGTCAGAAGGTAGATGGCTTCACTTTGGTTGAGAAAATTACTCATCGCACCAAGAAAAGAAAGAAGCAAAAATAGGATTTTGTGTGGCTCTATGATAGCAAACATTTTTTATTATCAGATTCAGACCCCATTTATTAACTCTCGGGAAAATTTGAAAATTGGATAGAACTGATGTCTAGGATGAGATTCACGTGATACATAAGAAGATGAGGAATGCATTGATCGAATTGAAAAAACGGAGACGAAGACCGTGTATTTGAAATAGTACAAGAACTAGTCATGATAAAAATAAATTAATTAATTAATAAACCTACAAAATTTCATCTGTTAGACAGATGAATGATTTTTACACAAGTCAGTATATCTCTTGTTCTTATTGGGCCAATATGTGATTTGCTCACCCTTACAAAAATTAGACACTGAATAAAATATAGTCTAAAACTAACTGGCCTAAAACAATGAAAATTTTGAAAAAAAGAGGTCAGAGGGCTGGAAGACGAGGCCAGACGCCAGACCAACCTGATTGACCATACATGAAATTCGATTACATAAACTTCAACTGAGAGAACCTAATGTCATTGATCAGCAAAAATATTTTGAAACTGACAGAAAGCAACAAAACTACACAACAGGAGCTTCAAATATTTTCAGTTTTAGTATCCACCGCATCTTCAGCAAGGTCTTCACTGTTATCTTCAAGAGAACCTAAAGAAAGCTTTGAAATTAGTTTTAGGAAAGCTTAAAAGAGAAAATTCTTAACAAGGACAGAGAAGAAAAAATTGTTACCTGTACGGATCAATGGAAGAGGACTCCTGGGTACTTGTGATGATTCTGACGTGTTATCAAGAAGGTAAGGAAGTTCCAGAAACTGCAAAAGAGATTCTGTCTGAGGATTCCGAGTGTATTCTGCCAAAAGAAAAATTGTAGTATTAACATAAGATGTTCTTGTTTATCAACATATCAAATGATATTACACAAAGGATGGCATAATTATCCTTACCAGGAAAGGTACCGCTCGGGACAAAGTTAGAGGGATTGTAAGGTGGAGCTGTCTGGGTGAATTCAAAAGGTCTAGCCCCTCTTGCTTGTAAATTTCTCCTGACCCATTGACGACAATCTTGCTTGTCAAGATGTACATTCCTACAGTATAACATACGCACTTAGTAGCTACTTTACAATAGAAAAAGACAGTTAAAAGGGTAAAGAGGAAGAAAAGATTTAACAGTCGGATCATCGGTAGCATTCACAATACATTTCTAAAGAGGTACACACCAAAAATTTGCACTTCTATTTGTGAGAGGGAAATTAGAGTTAAATCGCCGAGTTATTTCTAGCCATTCTTCATCATACTGGATTTCATAAGGGCCTGGCTCAGATTCAATTTCAATAACCTAAAAAACCAGAAAATGTCACACATAGGACCATTAGCTACCAGCAATGACTCCAGGGGAACACCCTATATACTACATTCAAAATCACATCAAATACCTGCAGAAATTTGCGTCCTGGTTGGCACTTGTCAAGGGCAAGAAAGTTTGTCACTGAAATATCTTCCTCGTGCTGAACAAGAGCAGCAAATTTGCAGTGTAGATGAGCTGAAAACCAATAAGGTGGTTTCAGTTTTTCTAGCAATTGAGCAGCTGGTTTACTCCCAAGATTTCTTTCCTGAACCTAATGACATTTTAAACGACACAAGATATTTAAAATCATACCTATCAAAGCTTACCAACTCATTTTTCCATTCTTGCAATTACCTCCTTCTCAAAAAAAGGTTTGTCCCGAACAAGTTTCTTCCAGTCCCCACAATCAGTGATTCCAACAGGCCAATCATGTGAAAGAAAAATATCAATTGGTTCCTCAACTTGCATGAGTTTGTGGACATCATACTCACGAACATGATATATGGACCTGATAGTACTCTCATTATAAGGAGGCCTCTCATAGTGCCCTGGTCAGGAGGAGGAACAAGTTACCCTTGTTATAACACCCCATATAGCAAAAATTCCCCATACCATAGCTATACTTAAGAATAAGAATAATATCCCAACATAAATAACTATGTTTCATCAACAAACGATAAGCAAAGTAATAAACATCTGGAATGACACAAATTTAAAGCAAACTAACCTTTGCAATAATTGTGCCGGTTGTAAATTCCAGACAGCCCACCAATTCGAATGTTTCCAAACTTGACTACCCCAGCAAACCCCAAGAAGTATATATTAGGTGCTGCCCACCCTCCATAATACCTGAAAAACAGAAAGGAAAAAAAAAAAAGAAGTAAAAATCACAGGGAAAATGGCAAAGACATTATTCATTAAAAAATAAAAATAAAAAACGACAAACAGAAAAATTGGAAGGGAATGCTATAGCTTATAGCTGAAGAAGGGACTCACAGTTCCCACAAATAATTAGAAGCTTCGTGATTTCCACCGATGAATATTGTGGGGAACGGAGCAACTTCCTCGCCGGAATAGTATTTCCAGAAGGTCTTCATGTCCCGATATTTTCGAGGCACATTTAAACTCTCTAAATCCTTCTCATTCCTCACAGCCTAATTTCACGAAAACATTTACTTATAAACCAATATTGTCCAATTTCAGAAACAATCAAACAAATAAAAAAGCTTGAAACTTTAGGGCAAATAAGCAAAGAACGAAACTGCAAGTTGTAAGTTTAGGGGCAATTTGAAAATTTTCAGGCCCACTTAAGCTCTCCAAATCCTTCTCATTCCTCACAGCCTAGTTCTTCCGAAAACAATTGTATTCAACTAAACATCGTTAATTTCAGAAACAATTCAACGAAGAAAAAAGCTCGAAATTTGGGCAAGCGAGTAATGTACCTGAAAGTCGCCGCAGCAGAGGAGAAGGTCGATTTTGGTGCTGTGAAGTTTTTCGTAGTGTTGGAGGGTTCTGTAGACATTGTCGAGGTCGCCATGCATACAACCTTCTACTGCGATTTTCATTCTGATTCCCAAATCCGAGCCACAAGCTGGAGTGCAGGGAACCCAACCCAATACTGGGGTCTAAGCAAAGCTTCCCTTTGGGTTTTGTTTACCGCTTTTTTTAAGACGGATTTTTGCCCAATACTGAGGTGGATTGAATTTTGAACTAATTAATATATGTATAATAAATAAAGCTTATTATTATTATTATTATTGAACCTCTTTCGATAAAAGAAAAAAAGGAAAAAAAGATGTATTGAACCCAAATTTTAATTACGAAAAAAAAAAAATAACACTAATGGATGTTAGTTTATCGTAAAGAAATTCCAGAATTTCTTAAAAATTTAAATAATAAAAAAATCGTAAAGTGATAGACTACAAAATTTTAATGTGTTACTTTTCTCTAAGACAGCTTTTTAGGGTGCCATAAACATTATAAGCTAAATAAAACCTATTAAGTTTGATTAAAAAATGTTGAATATTGGGTTTTCTTCTTTCTTGACACAAGCAATATTTTTTTTAGATTAAGCGATAATTGTATTCATAACTTCTTAGCTCACAAGCAATATTAAATGAGAGAGGTATCTAATAATTGAGAAATTATACAATAGTACGGTACTACCACGTGGCACTGCCAGGTGGTAGTACGCACCAATTGCATAACGACATGTGGCATGGCTGTCTTTTAAGAGAGAGAACGTTAACATCCAGATTTAATGGTAACACCGTTAGTAACCAACTCTTTTTTTGTTTTTTGTTTCTTGTTTTTATTTTAAGAAATAGAAAAGAAACCTAAGGCATATTATCGAAATCTGTTTTTATTTTGGGGTTTTGGTTGTGTTTTAAGTTGTGAGATGGAAGGGGTTTGATTTAGGTTTGGTTTTTCGTAGCATTCTTGCATTTTCTTGTTGCAATTAATACATGTTGATTTTATTTCTTAATTTATGGGGTGTAGAAGTTCATTCGATTTGGGTATATTATTAATGGATAATACTTATTGCTCTGTTCTTTTGCTATTTGTTTTACCTTACAATTTGAGTATATTATTGCTGGGGGTGAGAACTTTGGATTTTATTTTTTTGGCATATGTCCTCCCCTGAACAGTTCCTTGTTTTCACTTTATTTCCTTTCATTAGATTAAATGCTGTTCCTTTCTTTTGAGTAATCACTTTATTTCCTTTCATTTGATATGCTCTTCAAACTTTTATGGAACTGCAATGTGTCGTTTGGATTCCATGGAAGGAGAAGGAATGTTGTGGGAAATGGATGGTACATCTCTTTGAGCTTGTTTCTCTAATGTTTTTATAGGTTCAAGTTTGTCTGGTAGTTTATTGCAAGGAGAAGGAATGTTGTGGGAGAACTGAAAATAATTGTAATTATTTTAGTCTTAGACAACACCTTAAGGAGACATTACTTCTATGGATTATGTTGCTGCTCATAAACATTTGAATGTGAATCCTGCATTATATATAGCTTCATGTTAGTCAAATATTTCAAAATAGGCATAAGCTATAGATAAACCATCCTGATTCAATGAATACCTTATTCAAATGTGTCATGAAATTAGTACTTTGTAGCATGCTTGTAAAGGACAAATTAGGTTGATATAATGTCCTTGTAGAATTGGAATCCTAAAAGAGAGAGGAAAAAAAAAAAAAGGGTTACACCATTAAATTGTCTAGGCTCATAAATGAAAACCCAAACTTGATTTTTAAACTAACAAATTGCATTACTTTGTTAGATTGAAGCAAATTTGCATGACCTTCGGTAGGTAACAATCTTATAGTTGGGTAGACCTATATAACAATGGTAAGATTATACAATTAGTTGAATTTATAGAAGAAGAAAAAAAAAAAATTAAAAGTCTGAAAAACATACATGATTACTAATATTTGTACTCATTGGTACACTGACTGGATTAAGAAAATTTGAATTGAGTGGTGTATGAGCTGAGCTATATGGATGACCTATCTTGCTTGATTGCTTGGTTTTCCCTACAAAAACAATTTGGAATAATAAGCATTACTGATGAGTAAAAATTAATAATAAGAGATCGTAAACAATAAAACAAGACATGGAACTTTCATGCTTGAGGAAACAATATCTTTTGGTGTCCTTTTTCTTCGTTTCTCCATAACGCTTTTTAATCTGGCATTGCTTATACCTTTTGGCCTTACACACGGGGAATTCAGTATTGGTGTCTCATCAAATGTGCAACCACTTGCATTACAATCAACAACGTTATCAGAAGTTTTTTGATTAACTTCTCCCTTTGACTTTATCATTTCTTTTTCAATCAATTCTTCCATCTCTCTCAATTTTTCCATAGCAATTCTAGTATTAGCTTCTGTCTCTGCTGCCTTACTCAATACATCATTAGTTGGACAAGGTAAACTCTGTTGTGACCCTCTTCATTAAGTTCAAGTGAGTGAATTGTGCAATCACTTCCAACCTCATGCATCATCACTGTCAAACCATCTACAAACTCCTTTTCAAATAATTTAAATATTTTCCTTGTGTGGACACTAGCAACATGATTCAAAATTACACTGCTTTTGGCAATTCTAGAAGGGAGTCCTTGATTGCAACAAAAAGACTCTTCTAATTCATTTGAACGCATTTTTTCCGCTTGTTTATCATAGTGATGCACAAATTGAGTAAGACTCATTGTCTTAGTAGACATTTGATGAAAAACATTATTTGTGCTCTCACTTCTTTGTGAAGATTTTATCCTAGCAGTAAAAATATGCTGGCTAAATACTGGACACCATTTTGCACGAAGATTATATAGTGTCATCAACCATGGGTTGCCTGTAACGTTGAATTTTACCAATAAGTCATCCCAGATAGACTGAAATTCCAATTCTGTCTCACAATATCCTTGAAGACACTTATTGAACATATGGTTAAACTCTTGATTACCATAATGACTTCCCAAATTTTTTGCAGCATTTTGAGATATGTGCCACGAGCATAAACGATGACATACCCCAGGAAAAACGTTTTGAATGCCATTTGCCATTGCTTGACATTGATCAGTAAAAATAGTCTTTGGTTTTCGACGTCCCATTGATTCTAAAAATGTCTCAAATAACCAAATAAATGAATCAGTTTTCTCATCCAATAAGAAAGCACAACCGAATAGTACGTTTTTCCAATGGTGGTTGTCCCCAACAAAAGGAGCACATATCATGTTATACCTATTAGTTCGATAAGTAGTATCAAATACTACCACATCTCCAAAACAGTCATAGTCAATTCGTGACCTTCCATCTCTCCAAAAAAAAGTTTGTCATTCGGTTTTCTTGATCAACTTGAACTGTGTAAAAGAATGAAGGATCTTCAGCTTGTTTGCGCTTGCAAAGGTTCATCAAGCTTTGAGCATCCCCTACTTCAATCATGGCCATTTTCTCCTTGTTCACAACATTGTAGCAATCTCTTTTTGTAAAACCAACATTTTGAGACCCGCCAACTTCTTCTGCTAAATAAGAATATGTATTTGTGGTACTTATTCTTGCACCCACCATTGTTTTAATGACACCCAAATTTGAATCTGAAACTTTTCTATTTGATCTCAAAAATTGCCTCTCTTCTGGCTTAGCAAATTCATGGTTATGCTCAGAAACAAAATGAGAAACTTTCCACGTATCATCTTCATCCTGGAATGCAAATAGAATACTAGCTTCGCAACCTATTCTTGTCTCTAATTTGCTAACCTTGCTTAATTCCGAAGGGTCAGTATCTAGCTTCGAAAACCTTCTTTTGAACAAAGATAACTAAATTGCCGCAGAACTTTTTTTGTATTGTATCTCTTTTGTCCCCTCCGAACACTAAATCTAACTCTCGTAGCATAATTGTTGTAGAGATTATAAGCTTTCTCTTCAGTGAACACAACACAACCCTTCCAAGTAAATCTTCATCAATATTTTCTACACGGTTAACAATCATTGGATCTTTTTCTCTTATGTTTTCTTCGTCACTTTCAACATCAATGAATACTGGCACATGCCATAACATCATCTTATCAAACATAGAAATAATAACAAATATATAAAATAAAATAAAAAGAGAAACAACCTGTATAACCAGCAACAATAAAAATAAAATAAAAAATAAAAAATAAAAAACCTGCAGCAATAGACTGAAAAAAAAAAATTTAAAAAAAAATCTGCATCAATCGATAAATAAAAACTACATTAATCGACAAATAATAACAGTGATGCAGATTTCGATAAAAGTAATTATGTCTTAGGATTTCTTTTTTATTTCTTAAAATAAAAAAGAGAGTTGGTTACTAACAGTGTTACCATTAAATCTGGATGTTAACATTCTCTCTCTTAAAAGACAGCCACGCCACATGTCGTTATGCAATTGGTGTGTATTACTACTCGGCAGTGCCACGTGGTGATACTGTATTATTGTATAATTTCTCCGAATAATTAGTTGACATACATGAATCAATGCTCTTCAACTTCTTAAACTACAAATTCCTTGAAAATATTGAATTGAAAAAAAAAAAAACATATAATCAACTGAAAATCAAATTCCAAATGCAATAAGCAAACCAATCAGAACAGAAACTCTAATTACTAAGAGAACATTACGAAATTCTCATACTAAAAGTTGAAACGTTTTTCACATCACATCGACGAAACGGTGTAGAAGTGGGTCACATGTTTCCCTTTTTAAGGCAACAACATATGGAGATTTCAGCACACAAATCAAAAGTAGCACAGCAACGTTTCACCAGAAAAAGAAAACAGAGACTTTTCCGAAAGTCCCAGAGCCTTGCAAGCAACGCCAACCACCACATAACTTCTTCACCCTCTCTCTCTCTCTCTCTCTCTCTCTCTCTATTTTAATCTCAAATGATCAGAACATAACTGTGCATTAATAATTTGATCAGCAGCAGAAACATGGCTCTGGTTCACCCTTTAGTCTCACACACATTTCCCTCTTCTTCCACTGCTTCAAAACCATTAACATCAACAACAGCCAAATCAAACCCACCTCCCAAACCATTTCCATTAATATTTACAAATAAAAAGAGCCACAAAATTAGTTTTAATGCAGTCACTGATGATATCAAACACAAGGCTGCTGCACCTCCTCCACTTGATCATGATCTGAAAGAAGAGGAACAAGATCACAGGGTTCTAGTGAGTCCTTCCGGTGAAGAAGAGCACAGAGGTGAAAGGGTCGTGGCTGAATATGATTGGACAGAAGAATGGTACCCTCTGTATCTAACCCAGGACCTGCCAGAAGATGCACCTTTAGGCCTTACTGTGTTTGATAAGCAGCTCGTTTTGTATCGTGATGGCTCTGGCCTGCTTCGCTGTTACGAGGATCGTTGCTCTCACAGGTAAAAACTTAATACTATTAGTAATCTCATGATTCATAACCTCTTTTCATTCACAAAATCTTAAGTGAAAATCTTGTTCTGCTTCCTCTGTTTTGTTACCTTTAGAGTTTCTACTTCATGGCTAACAAAAAGTGATTTCTTTGGTGTGTGTGCGTTTTTTTCCCCTTTCCTTTAAGGCTTGCAAAATTATCAGAAGGCCAGTTGATTGATAGAAGACTGGAGTGTTTATATCATGGTTGGCAATTCCAAGGCCAAGAAAATGTGTAAAGATTCCACAGGTAATTTGTATGTGTCTTATGAGTGTTTGTAACTCAAAATGTTTCATTTCATTATATATAGTTCCCATTTTAATTGATTTAAAAATATTCCACACTAATCAAGGGACCTTAATTGATCTCTGCATGCACTACACAGCTCCCATCTGGTGCTAAAATTCCTAAAGCAGCTTGTGTTAAAGCATATGAGGTGAGGGACTCTCAAGGTGTTGTTTGGGTTTGGATGTCTCACAAAAAACCACCCAAACCCAACAAGCTACCTTGGTTTGAAAACTTTGACAGGCCAGGCATTGATTATTCTTCAACAATCCATGATCTCCCTTATGAACACTCTATTCTTCTGGAGAATCTCATGGATCCTGCCCGCATTCCAATCTCACATGACAGGACGGGTTTTATTGCGAAAAGAGAAAATGCACAGCCGCTGAGATTCGAGGTGACTGAGAGGACTGATAGAGCTTTTGCAGGCTATTGGGGTGAGGCAAAAGACCAATCCTTGCCTTACTTCTTAAGATTTGAAGCACCTGGTGTTATTGAAAACACAAGGGAACTTGTAGACAAGAATGGTGAGAAGCAATACTCTGCTGGTCTCTTCCTCAGTAGACCAACAGGACAGGGAAAATCCATGGCCATTATGAGGTTTGGAGCCACCAAGCAATCCCCTTTGGCTAAATTGTTCCCAGATTGGTACTTCCATCACATTTCATGTACAGTTTTTGAGCAATATATCATCTCAAAATGAGATACTTTTGAAAGAAAAATCTCCCACAAAAAATCTGTACCTTAATTTGAAATCATCTGATATATGGGTAGCTGAGTATAGGAAACGGGTGGACAGAGTAGGGCATGGCATGCCTTATCATGTTGGGCACAGCACTATATCATTGCCCAATGAGCCAGCCATGGTAGAACATGCGCCAGCAGGACTTGTTGCTAGTGTTTCAGCATCTCAGCCAGCTAAGGGAGGCATTGGAAGCCTGCATGTTCCGAATTGGACCAACCGGTATTTCAGGCATGTGATTCATTGCAAAGGGTGCAGAGATGTTGTGAAGAGTTTTGAAGCCTGGAAAATTGGTCTTTCTGGTATTGCTCTTGGGCTGATCTCAGTGGCTATTTTAGTGGCTGGGAGGCAGTGGAAAGCCATTTTGCTGGTGTCAGCGGCTGTGTTCTCAGCTGGAGCTTATGCATGCTCAGCTGCTGTTGCATTGAATACAACAAACTTCATAAGAACACACAGGAGATTGTGATTTTTGAGTCATAATCCATGATCATGTAGAAATATTTCCAAGCCAAGTAAACATGATTGTGTATGTATTGGTATTTTGTATTCCACCATAAGCTCTTTTTTTTTTTTTCCTGAAGCATATAACAAAAGAAGGAAATTGAAAAGGTGAGGTGGGTTTTTACCAAATTCAACAAAATGAGAAGGTGTTCAAGAAAAATCCAGCCTTTTTCTATTCACTGTTCAGTGTTCACTAACTAACTACTCACTCCACCAATATCTTTTCTTGTCCCGCCAATTTCTCTGGCTTAACTTTCCATCTCCCCAACACGACACCACCAGTCAATTGCTTTTCCCTATCTCCTCGCACCCACTAAAACCATCAACTCTAATTTTCAAACTCACAGGCATCAAATGAGCATGCACCTCCCCTCCACTTGATCAAAAGGACTGGAAACAACAACAACAAAAATGCAGGACGAAACAAAAAAAAAAAAAAAAAAACCAAAAGAATTATGGCCCATGCAGGTCTCGAACCTGCGACCTTCGCGTTATTAGCACGACGCTCTAACCAGCTGAGCTAATAGGCCAGTTGTTATTGATATGAAGTTTTATCATTTTATATCGTAGTACCGTCATTTTTTTGGGGCCCAAACAAAACTAAATAGAAATATTCATGGGCCTGGCCATACCACAAGAACTGGGTCTGGGGTAGATTCATAACATTACATGGAAGCCCAAGTTACGAAGTCCCGGGGAGAATTCTATAGTGAGGGCCTAGAGCAGAAACAAGTTTATAAGCCACACCACCACCCTGCAATGCAAAGACCTGTCCTTAATGATAAGGGTCATTACAGTCCAAGGAGATGGTGGAGAAGAGAAGAGTCCTCATCAACCTCGCACAAGAACAGTCCTTACTCCTGGGATGTTTGTATGGGTTTGGATGTTTCACAAAACAAAACCCCACCAAACCAATTATATATGTATATATTGCGCTGTGCCTCACATAACAATGCATGTAATATAATGGAACCCCATAAAATGCCATATCTTCCCCAACCCAAGGATGAAATAAACAATGTTTTGAGTACCAAAAATGGTACACACAGATACAGGTCTATGCGTGTAACTAAACAGTCATAGTAGAGTAGCTACCACTATTTCTTGTTGATTGACCAAAGAAAAGATTGTGTGGCTACCAGGAGTGCAACAAGCTACTAAGCAAAGCAACTCCCAACCCAATTTCACTGTCACACTACTCTCTCTCTCTCTCTCTGTATCATCACATATTATTCACCGTGATGATGGCTTTATTATTTCCTCCTCCTCCTTAGCTCTCCCTGCCAGCCAGTCATGTCATCATCTCCCTCTTCCTTTGTTTCCTCTCCAATACAATCAAACATGGCTTTGTTTCATCCCTTTCTTTCTCATTCCACGTCTCTCCACCACCTCCCCAAAACTCCCAGACAACCACAGCCACTCAAACTGCTCTTATCTCTCTCCTCCCCACCCCACCCTCTGAGACCCTTAATTCCAACAAGAAAGCAGCTAAGCACCATCAAGTGTAGTGCAGTTGCAGACATCAAACCTCCTGCTCGCCCACTTGATGAACATCAGGAGGAGGAGGAGGAGGAGGATCACAAGGTCTTGGTGGGTCCCACCAGCGAGGCTGACAGGAGAGGAGAGCGGGTCGTGGTGGACTATGATTGGACAGAGGAATGGTACCCTCTGTACCTCACCCAGGACATTCCGGACGATGCACCTTTGGGCTTGACTGTGTTTGATAAGCAACTTGTGCTGTACAAGGACGGCAGTGGAGAACTCCAGTGCTACCAAGATCGCTGCCCGCACAGGTAAACTTATCTTTGCCTGTAGATTCTTCTATATAGCATGGAAATAACTTTGTATGAAATCTTTGTCATATTGAACTTTGTATCTTCATCTTTTTGCTTTGTCAATACTATATAACTAATGAAAATAAAACTTGGGTCATGACATGACAATCCAATCTTAGCTAGGTTGGCGAAACTATCCGAAGGCCAGTTGATTGATGGAAGACTAGAATGTTTATATCATGGTTGGCAATTTGAAGCCCAAGGAAAATGTGTAAAGATCCCTCAGGTCTGTCGGTCTGTCTGTCTGTCTTTTGATTAATTAAGATTGTTAATGATGTTGAACGTCTCTTTAATTGTGTCTGTAATATCACAGCTTCCAGCTGATGCCAAAATTCCTAAATCAGCTTGTTTGAAGACATATGAGGTGAGGGACTCACAAGGGGTTGTGTGGGTTTGGATGTCTCAGAATACACCACCAAACCCTTCAAAGATACCTTGGTTTGAGAACTTTGCTCGGCCAGGGTTTCAAGATACTTCTACAACCCATGAGCTCCCGTATGACCACTCTATACTTTTGGAGAATCTCATGGATCCTGCCCATGTTCCAATCTCACATGACAGGACAGACTGGAGTGCAAAAAGGGAAGATGCTCAACCGCTGCGCTTTGAGGTCACCGAGCGCAGCGATAGAGGATTCGCAGGTTGGTGGGGCAAGACAAGTGATCCATCAGCCAAAAGCTTCTTAAGGTTTGAAGCACCATGTTCTCTTCAAAACAATAGAGAAATTGTTGACAAGGATGGGGAGAAGCACTACTTCACGGGTCTATTTCTCTGTAGGCCAACTGGACAGGGGAAATCCATGCTAATTGTGAGATTTGGTGGAACAAAAAGGTCTCCACTGGCAAAATTGTTTCCCGTATGGTATTTTCATCAGAATGCAGGCAAGGTCTTTGAGCAAGATATGGGATTTCTTTCATCTCAAAATGAGGTACTCATGAAAGAAAAAGTACCCACCAAAGAGTTGTACCTTAACTTGAAATCTTCAGATACATGGGTTGCTGAATACAGGAGATGGATGGACAAAGTTGGGCATGGGATGCCTTACCATTTTGGGCACAGCACAATCTCATTGCCCAAAGAGCCTGCTGTTGTGGAACATGCGCCAGCAGGACTTGTTGCCGGTGTTTCTGCATCCTTGCCAGCAAAGGGAGGGATTGGATCCATGCATGCTCCCAATTTGGCCAACCGGTATTTTCGACACGTGGTTCATTGCAAAATCTGCAGAAATGTTGTCAAAGCTTTCCAAGCATGGCAAAAGGCCCTTACTGCTTTTGCTGTTGCATCGACTGCATTGGCAATTCTAGTCTCAGGAAGGCAGTGGAAGGCCCTGCTATTAGTATCTGCAGCAATAAGCTCAGCTGGGGTTTATGCATGCTCGGCTGCTATTGCATTGAACACAACAAACTTCATAAGGACCCATAGGAGATTATGAGCCATCGATTTCAGAACCGAGAAGACGATGTAGATTCTGTTGCCTGTGTTTTTTATACGTTTAGATTCTCCTTGGAAGCTTGAAATCGCTCATTTGTTGTGGCTTTCCCTACTCTCTTCCTTTTCCTTCATTTTCCGTGGCTTAGAACAAGTTTCGTTTCTTTTTTTCTGTGAACAATAAAGCTTCGTTTTTTTTTGTACAGACAACTACTACTTTAGTGAGCATTAGAATTTAGAACTTTTTTCTAGATGAATGTCTTTGATGTTGAAACTTATCTGACAGAATCTCGCACATCTCAATTGCAAAATGTTTTTTCAGTGACTTGTGTAGACTCTGCCACATTTAGTTGTTTTATTTTAAAAAAAATAGAGATAAACACAGACAAATGTAGCAAAGAAAAAGTTAGGAGCTCAAGAACTATTTACTTTGCAACGATCCTAATAGAGAGAGAGACGGTACAATTGAAAGTTAGGGAAATACATCAAAACTCCCCAAGACATATATAACTAATATAACTCTGCTATTTTGAATTAAATTTTTATTATCTTTAATCGTACAACTTTAAAGCTTCCATATGCAGAAAGCATACGGGAGAAGAAAAAACACTGTACAACCTGGAAATCATATATGGTAATCATCTAAATGGCCAGTAAATATTGGATAAAATGCCTGGCTTTTCTCATTGAAATGATCTTCAAGCTGTGGACTTGGTCATGGATGGCATGGGAAACGGACGGTATGAAACTTGGCCTATCTCACCGCCGACTGTCGTGTGTAGATGGGCAGAAGTCCCTGGAATCCTTGGCAGTCCAATGGAAGCATCAGTGCCCAAACTTAAGTTTGGGATGAGACATCGAAGTCAACCTTCTCGAGTGCCTAGAAGAAACAAATAGTTAAAAGTTATCCCTCAAAACCAACAAGAACTTTTTCCCTTTTCTAAGGAACAAGAATTTCTACAAGATGACCAAGGATTTTATTTCATGATATTCAACCAATAATCAAACAAACTCAAGAATTGATTACTTAACGAGCCTTTCATGATATTGTTCACATCACTAAGGAACTATTTACTGTCTAAAACGTTAAAAAAACTACCTGCACAGATTGCTCCAACAACTTGAATAATTCTTGGTTACGTTTTCTTTGTGAAACATGTGCATCGTGCTCCTGCAGCAGTTCTTCAAACAGGTTCTCTCTGCATAATTACCAGAAGAATATATAAAAAAAACCACTCTCGAAGTTTTCAATCAGCCACATGTAGCAATTTCTGAATCATGTTCTTAAAACAAAACCAACATAAATAAATTTATGCAGGATATAGAGTATTTCACAGAAGTCCTGTCCGTAATGCAGTGCTATTCTTTGTGTCACAAATGCAGACCTTGTCTTTCAAATAATCATAATAAAGAATTAAATTGCCTTATTTATCAGACAATGACTGTATTATTTGAAGCCCAAAGGAAATATAGACAGTTTCAGAAACAAGAATGTCAGTTAATGGCTCAAAAAAGAAAAAGAACTCCGTAGTCCTCCTTTTGAACAACAGACATACCTGTACAGTTTTTGAATAAAGGTCCTATGAAGGTTCCGTTTTGTAAGATTGACCTAAGCCACATTAAGAATGATACAAATCAATGGACTTCATAGAAGTTGAAAAGAAAAAAAACCAAAGGAAGCTTGATGCGGCAGAGAAGAAAACCAGCAATAGTACAAGAGATAAAAATTACACCAGTATAAATGTGAACATATGGACAAAAGGAAGAAAATTGGTATACCAGAAAGTGCATTATAGCTTTTGGAACTAGGTCTTGAATGTTCTTTCTAACAATGTCATAATACGACCGCAAGAGTAATTTGGTTACAATAATTTCCACTGCTTTATTTTCTGTCATTTGAACCGGCCTTAAGCTGGATGGTGGCTGAAAATAAGAAGGACAAGGGAAAAAAGGGAAGACGCATTTAAATCCTAGAATGAATAAATGGATAACATAATAATAAGTTGAGAAGAAGAAATAAAATTCTGTCAACCACATATTACCTCTCTCAAATGGATTATAGAGGGCATTGACTCTGAATGACTTGGTTCACCAAAAGGTCTGCAAGCCATAGGCTCTCCAGCTGATGTCCTACTTCCGAATAGAGATGGAATCCAAGCCTTAGTTCCTAAATTTCAAATGCCAAATTTATTATAGCAACGGCAGACTTAACAGATAGCCATACCATCCTATATCTATGCACAAGAAATATTTTATAAATAAATAAATAAAGCAAGTTCAATATCCTGAAGGTATGAAGGTTAGTATGCTTCAAAATAGTGGATGCATGAGTTTACCAGAAGATACATGATTCTCGTTATTAGGCTGAGGACGACTCCCCTGCCAACACCAAAACTGTATTAGATTGAAGACATCCTATGAAAGAAAAATGATAAGCCAGAAGTAGTGAGGCCCTCCAAACTAGTTAGTTCACAAATCTAAGTTTATGCCCAGTCACTTGGATTCACATTTTAACTTTAAGCTAACGAGATCTGATTTAGGGCTCATTTGGGACTGCTTCTCTAGGAAGCACTTCTGTTAATAAGCGCTTCTAGCAAAAGCGCTTTTGTTATAAAAATATTGAAATTTTCATAAGAAATCCATGTGCTTCCTGGAAAAGCACTTGGGAGTGCTTCATGAAGAAGCACATAGCAGGTGCTTCTCCAGAAAGCGCTTCTATGACCCATAAGCACTTCTAAACTTTTCTGCCAATTAGAAGCGCTTTTGGTTGTTAGAAAGCGCTTTTACCCCTCCCAGAAGCACTCCCAAACATGCCCTTAAAAGGAAAACATTAGCCTTAATCACAAAGACTTTCCTTGACAAATAATCCAAATCTGACATTTTTCAGCGTAGAGAAAGAGCTAGATTAGACTGGATGCCAAAGAAATATACGAGAACCTCCAAGTTCTTAGGGGTTGCACTTTGTCCTGCTCCGGTGAGGAAGTCTTCTCTCTTATAGATTCTGGTTTTTTCCCTTTTAACTTGCAACTCTGCCAATTTTCTCTCTTTCCACTTTCTTTTTGTTCTGACTAACCAATTTCCTTCTGGAAATATCATCAGTAGTCCAACATATGGTGAAAGACATACCTGGTTAGGTAAAAGTCCATTCAAAAGCCCAGACCGAATAGTTCGAGCTGTCTGGGAAGTCTGGCCTTCAGCATCTGTAACACCCTGAAACATATGAAGAACAACTTTGAGGTATAACCGTATAATTGACAAACCATTTTATTAGGAGAACTAATGATAATTGGGTTGAATAAGAGTGCAAAGACAGAATAAATAATCCAATATGCAACTACTCTAAATGCTGATGATGAAGATCACAGAAAAAAACTCGATGAGAATGAAGATTCAAAACTCGCTTTTTTTTGTTTGTGTAAGCATATATCATAATAAGAACGAACATTACACTCAACAGAGATCTGCTTACAGCATAAAAAAGAAAATAAAACACTGCCACTGTACAATTCCTTTTCTGATCTTTCAGATTATCAGATCAAATCTGAATTTTAAACTTCAAAATTGACTTCTTAATAAAATTAATTAGGACTTATGTAACAAAAAACATAGGACCGACAGAGAAAGAACCAAAGGTGCACGGCATTATGTTGTTATGAACCTAACAAGTTGGCAGGATGCTGCATCATGTCCAAAGTAGAAATAATTACTTTTTGAGCTATTTCACTTAAACAATATCATTATATCACCAACATGTTAGCAGATACCTGTGGTGATTTCAACAGCTGCAGAGCAAGCTCAGCAGCTTTGTTCCCACCTAAAAATTTTGGATGTGAAGTGTTTATATAATCCACCTGAATGAAAGAAAGTTGGTCGATCAGCCTAGGAATAAAAACAACATTAGAGTAAATGTAAAAGAATAATAGCATGCCATGTAAAGTTGAGCAATAATTTAAAAGAAGACATATATACCCAGTCAGTATAGAGATCAGTACTGGACATTGTGTGTGACATGACCAACAGATCAAAAGATTTATCACTTTCATTTCAACAATGTCAAGTTACACAAACCATCTATGTTAAGAGCCATCCAGAAGCTAAACAAAAATAGAAGTTAATAAGAACTAGATAACATAAATTGGAGGAGTAGAAAAAATTACTGTATCAGCTAAAGCCAAATTACTTTTATGACAAGATTACAATTTTTCATCAAAGTGTTGAGGAAGGTTGACTCTTTCTGTTTTACCAGTTACAACTGCCGACTCATTTTGATTAGATTTTAGTATATTCCAGTATTTAAACAGAATTTTGAGACTCTTTGAAACAAATTTAACAAAAAACAAGCATACATGCAACAATGTCCTAGATCTTAATTCTGAGTGAATAAACTATAGTGGTAATAAGGTTAACAGAGAGATACCTCCATCTCAATAAGATTTCCTATCATTCTCTCAGCAGGTTCTACACCATCACGCAAAAATTTTACCATGATTTCATCCAGATGCTTTCTCAATACTGGAAACCTTTGCAACTCAGTTACCTCACAAGCGTGGCTTATCTGCAGGCAAAATTTTATCTTCCTGATTACATCTACATCTCATGATTCATAGAAACATACAATTAGAACTCCGTAGCATGTGCCTTATTACTCACCTTCATGAGTTCATCATAAACAAACCGAAGGCACTGAAGGCTTGGGTCTAACAGACGAGCAATTTGTCTCCTAACTAAAAATTCAAATGGGACCTAAAACCAATTCAGAAACTTATCAGCCAATGCAGTGTAAAATCAAGCCATGAGTTTCTAATATTTAATACAAGGGAAAATGAAAGACTGCAGCATATGTCATCATCATAAACTCACCTCAGGCACAAATAAAGCATTTCTTGCACCAGAAGCATTTTGAATAGCCATTCGAATATCATCATCAGTTAGATCATCACAGGGGTCCACTTCCTACAATTCCTGATAGTTAGCAGCCAATCTGATGGCACACATCTTACAGTGTATCATTACTTCAAAAATTTCTTCAAGAAAGAAATTGCACGGTATTTTGACATCAAGCAACTAAGCAGAAGACAACAACTGAGGACGTAGTAATATATTGCTTCAGATTAAAAGAAAGCAAAAATTTGTACAATTAGCAATGATCATTAAAGGAAATGCACTCTTAATAAAACTATAGTACATTGCACCTCCAAGCACTTTACAAAAATTGACTGGAGGATGTAGTGGATCCTGGCTCCTCCTGACAATTCTTTAGTTGACATCTCCTGACTTTTTCCATCCACCATGGCAGCAAAAGCTGTTAATTAGGGAAACAGAGACAGAGAAGGAGCAAAGCAACATCAGTGAAAACAGCTAAAACTAAAATAACAAGAAACAAGGTAGTATAAACATCTCTCTCTCTCTCTCTCTCTCTCTCTCTCTCTCTCTCTCTCATATTTGAGAAAAAGGCACTAATACAAAAATGATCAATGAAGTGATTCTTTAAGGAATATCAGTTATATAGGTAAAAGAAAGATTGACATTCAACAGATATAACAGGAAAATGAAATCTCACCTTCACAATATTGCGTTAAAATGTTCAGCAAAATCACTCCCTGTTCCATCTGGTTCAGGAAAAGTGATAAAATGCTTAGAAAGAACTAAAAAGTCAATATATTTCCATAAACACCACCTCCCCCCTCTCTTTTCTAAAATATAGGGAGAGATTTTTTGAACGTGAATGCATGTGTCTATATATTTCTCAACATACAAGGCCAGAAGCAACAATCATCTGAAGTTTTCAAAACAATAACAACCAATTACTTAACAAGACCTAGTACAATTATTCCATCCTGGTGCACAGTTAATACTATCTAGCAAAGTAGCTATAATGATTGGTAGTTAATCAATATATAAAATAAAATTAAAAATTAAAACACAAGCAAAAGGGTTTCTGTCTATAAAACAAAAAAGCAGAAGGGTCCCACCAATGTGTTCTAGAGAGGGAAAAACATACGCAGCCATTCCACAACTTGAACCCATGAACAACAGGTTGCTTAGGGCTAAGCATAAAAGGTTGAACATAAGGATTAAAAAAAAAGAGGATCAAAGTAGTTCAAGAAAAAAAATGATGACACAAATGAGAATTGGACTTTGACAGAGATTAGTGATTGGATGAAATGCAACAGGCCGACCATATGCAAAGAACCGTTGTTCCCTAACTCCCCATATGCATTAGAAGCACTAGAGAACACCAAGAAGTCTTTGTGTTGCAACTTACTTTAGATTCTATAGGTTTTCCATTTGTCTGCAGTTCTTTTAAAACAGTACCCATTTTAGAATTCAAATCAGCCTTCAAAGCAGGGAAAACCATTCTGATATGCTGCTCCAGAATCTGACACAGAATATCAGCCATCACAGTAAGAACAAATGGAGTAAGGAGTAATATAAAACTCAAGAAGCTACATAAGCACCTAAGAATTCCATTTCTCTTTACAATAACTTTGTTATGACTTATATGGTGCATACCAACCTCATTCAGCTTCCTTGCTAACTGGGGGATGCCGCAGTGATCAGAGAGACCCCTGTATACCTTTAACATGTATCACACACAATAAAGATGTTCAGTGGCAAGACAAACAAATAAACAATTGCTCAACATAATACACAAAGAGAGTGAATAGTACTGAGTGATCATTGAAGAATTTCTCCTCGTAAGCAAGTGCAGTAGCAATGCCACGGTTTTTATTGATGTCCTGTGACACAAGAATAAAACTTAAGAATGAAGCCTGACCCTTGCAGACAGCATTTTATTTTACAAGTCCATAAAGGCAACATTACAAATGCTACAAACGAAACAAAGTGGAACTTTTGTATTTTTAAAAATGGTTCTCTATGTGTCCGCTAATCATTCGAATACCACCAAATGTTTGAGAGCATGATGGCTCAGTACCTTACTATTACAACAACTGTCAGCAATCGGAAAAGTGGCTAAATCAGAAAATGTGTGCCAAATTGAAAGCTAAAATAGAGCCACACTAGGCCTTACACTGCACTTCCAATTAAGCAAGCCACATGCAATTTGCAGCATTGTTTATCCCTAGTAATCTTGAAGAAGAAGTTCTATTTCTAACCAATTAAAAGATAATACTAGTAACTCAAATCGTTGAAAAATCCAACAAAGTAGCCAATAAATGTTACCATCCGGTGTCAATTACACTCTTCGTCGCCAGGAAGAAAGTCAGTTGCAATTTAGTAATTAAAACAAATGGATATTACAAAATTAACTATTTGAAGTCAGTAGCAATTTAGCAATTAAAACAAATGGATGCTACAAAATGCACTACATGAACGACTATACCTCCTGGCTACGATTCACAACACCAACGTAACCAAGCTTTAGTGGAATAACTTTCCCGAGCAAGAAGCTGCGGGCATCGGTGCCCCTGTCCATTATATCGAGCTACAGATGGAATAACAGTGCCATATTATACCATTATTGAAGCGTATAATAACAAGAACACAAGAGGAGAAACACAAACCTTGGTGATAACACCAATTGTACGAAAACCTGTTAAGGCATTCATGTCAGCGGTACAGAAGAACAGAATTCAACATATGCATTGCATGTAAAAGTTGAATCAAGAAGTAGAATGTGGGTACCATCTGGGTCGGCTTCTCTTGCCATCTGAAGTGCATCGGAGGTTGCCAAATCAGAATTCGCAGGAGTAACTGCCAATATAATGCAGTTTTGTTGCGAAATATGGGTCATAACCATCTTCCTAATCCTTGCTTCTATATCATTAGGTTGATCTCCAACAGGAACTTTGGTGATGCCGGGCAAATCAACAAGAGTCATATTAAGAACATTTGGAGAGGTTATCTTCAGCCGAATTTGTTTATCCGAAACCCCTTTGTTCAATCCTGCCTCTCTTTCCGTCTCAGCCTGCAATGAGAAAACAAATTATTGGACTATAAGTACAAAAATTCTCATAGCCTCTCTACTAACAGCATTGTCAAGAATCTCAAGCTGAATTTCTCAAGCCGTACCTGAATTTCTGCGCGAATTTCAGAGAAGTCATAGAAGCGCTTTTCAGGCAAGTGGCGAAACTCGCCCCACTCGGTCCGGTCATCGCCGGGTTTGGGCAGGCGATTCTCGAGCATCAACACGAGCGGTCTGCGAGTGCAGATATCGCAGCCGCGAGGAAGAAAGTCACGGCCGACTAGTGCTTCGAGAACGCTCGATTTGCCGCTGCTTTGGCTTCCAACAACCGCCACTTGAGGCAGCG
Source organism: Prunus dulcis (assembly GCF_902201215.1). NCBI lineage: Eukaryota > Viridiplantae > Streptophyta > Magnoliopsida > Rosales > Rosaceae > Prunus > Prunus dulcis. The sequence goes on along the minus strand of NC_047650.1, from coordinate 31,751,473 downwards.
AAACATCTAATTCGCTGTTTGCCTGTGCAAGAATGTCCTGAAGCTTGTTGATGACCGGAATTAGCGACGAACCGATCGTCACTGAAGGTCTTGAACTGGAACTAGTAGGCAAAGAGTCAACATGTCCAGCATCTAATTCCCCCATTGATTCTCGAGAGAGAAAAACCCTACGCTACAGTCTAGAGAGAGAGAAACAGAGAGTGGGTTTTGAAGTTAAGGTTTTATATAAAGGGAGACAGAGGTGCGTGCGAGAGTTTAGCTGGTGTAGTTCTTGGAAGAGAAGTAAAGAGTCCGAAGGTGACTGTTTATTCTTTTGGTCGATACGAAGCGGACCTTTTATGTTTCTTCCTCAAGAAAAAAAGGAGGACCAATTTCTGTTTATTTGGGGTTTAGTCCAGGGATATGGGCCGTTGGATCTTGAGCCGACGCTGTAAATAAGAAAATTAGATTAAGTGTCCGTTTGGCATTGCTTATTTAGGGTAATAAGTGATTTTTAAAAAATTTTGAGAAGCTCAACCTGTTTTGTAAACTGTGAAAAAATCACTTATTGTTAAAAATTACTGTGAGAGAAAGCTATAAGGGAAAGCAGCTAATTAACTGCTTTCATTTTTTGATTATGCAGGAATCAGTTTCGAAGATGCGCTGGATTTAATGATTATGCGGCAATCATTTTTTGATTATGCATAAAATCAATACCAACAACACTTTTAACAAAAATTTTACCAAACGCCAAACTGCTTTCTCTTACAGTTGATTTCTCTCACAACAAATCTGACAGCGATTATTTTTACAGCACAACAATGTCTGTCCTTTTAAGATCGGACGGGACGCTGCCCAAGCCCAAGCCCATCAGACCCTAAAGAGAGGTTTTATAATTTAAAATTTTTTATTTTTTATTTTTTGATACATTTGGTTTTATTTTTTTAAGTGTCAAGAAGATAGAATATAATTGGAGTTTATAATTAGAGAGAGAGAGAGAGAGAGAGAGAGAGAGAGAGAGAGAGAGACTTATTGGAAATGTTTTTATCTATTTTACTTTCAGTCAGGGACAATATCATTAATCTTGGGGGAGGAGAAAAAGGTCAATTCGTGTACAACTCATGGGACCAAAAAGTATTCTTCACCTAGGAAATTTCCATAATAAAAATAAAGTTTATATGATTACAAATGATGCACATAAATAAATACCAAGAGGTCCTAAAACTTAAGCCATCTCTTCTCTTTTTCTCTACTGACAACTGCATTTGATGCAGAAGCCTGAGCTGCCTCAGCATCTGCCAAAGCTTTGCGAGTCTCTGTCAATTTCCTCATTGCAGCCTCATAAACCACCTTCTCTTTTTTGTTTCTACTCGCCATTTCTTCAAGCTTCACAACTCGCACCTTCAAGTCCTTCACTTCATCATCATACGCAACCAACGCCCGTCGATCAACTTTCTTCCCCTCCCCTGAACCTTTGTTCTCCTGCTTCTTCCCTGATCCACCATTCAAAGCTTCACCATGCATTGCAAGTTGGCTATTAATAAGACTAAAGACATCTGGTGTGGATTCCTCTTCTTCTTTTGCTGCCCTTGCCAATGCTGCAAACTTCTTTTCACGTTTCCTCTTACCACCCCGGCTACGCTTCTTTCCTTGATTCTCCTTACCCTCTTCAACTTCGCCTTCACGAGAACCAACAGCAAGGTCAAGAGATTGCTTTGGTGGAAGGACCTTCACAGAGATGGGATCTACAATTCCCTGCCCAGATGCACCTAGACCCGTTCCTTCAAGGTAACCCATATTGGCCATCATCTTGGAAGCTATGCCCCGGGTGTGGTTCTCCCACTTTGCAAATATGGCAGTATCTGTCTGGATGCCCCTCTGCAAGATGGTGCTTTCAAGGAATCCTAAACCCTGTGGGCCCTCATCTTCATAGTCACTAAAATCAGATTGTTCTGAGCTGGAATCACTTTCTTCTTCAGCACTCAATTGAGCATACTCCGATAATGTAATAGCTTCTTCACCAAGATTTGCAGAGCTTCCATCATCTCGGAAAACAACTTTCCCAACACCAAGCGCACCACCATCCCATGATTCAAGTTTAGCTTCCCTCCAAACACCAGTTTTACCATCAGTGACTGCCCAAATATTTGACCCCACAAGTGACTGCTCCCATATTGTTGGGGTATACTTTTTCAGTGAGGATAGTGGGACATCAACTCCTGTATGCATAGAAATAGTGAGTATGGAGATTCTGAGAAAAACAGATAAACAACAGTAGCATCAAGAAATAGCTTTTCTAAAAATTTGATGCAAAGCCACAGTATATATGTACAACAAAGATAAATTCAAGATAAGCTAAATTCAGTGACAGCTGATTCCCAATCAATAAGAAGGTAGAGGATCAGCTGAAATGATCAATAGAAGTTATAGATGAAATAAACCAAGACCAACATTGAAGAAAAGGGGGGTGAAGTACTTATGCAGCCTTGCTAGCTATGCCAGCCAATCTAAAATATAGCCTGGCTATGAGCCTATGCCCACCAATCTATCTCACACCATGCATTGTTCTGGAGGCTAATAACAATGCAAAAATGGGAGCAGTGGGACTTTAGACAAGTTACAGAACTGACTTGTCCATCAATAGATATGATAACAACATACCATGTGATAAGCGGCAGTTAGCACCAAATCGACATCGTTGTTGTAGAAAGAACTTGCACATCTGCACTTTGGTGGTGTAGCATTAGTATTTTGAAGTGGTTATATAGCATTAGCATATTGATTATTAAAGTGACACAAACCATCAGGTTCAACCTTATAAGAAATGTTTGTACTTTGTGTCCTTGTTGCTTATATTAAATTAAAGACTACACTCAAGGGTAGTATGTTCCTCTCCAAAGTCATTACCGAAAACGCTATAGAAACAAAAATAACAATTAACAAGATAGACAGAGGACCAGTGAATGTACGCACCAGCATATTTTCAGATGTAGGAGTGAGGAAAGAAATCTTAGCAGAATTAGAACCATCCAACCCTATAACTTGACCATTATACCAGCGCCCATCAGTGTGACGAAACCTACATTTCGACCCAACAGTATAGCTCGGTTCCTCTAGCGGCTCCGGCTCAACATCTGTTGGATCAAGAGTCTCCACCTTGACATCCTCATCAGCATGAGCAGAACCATCTAATACTAAATCAGCTTCTCGTAATAACCGAGCACGTTTAAGGTGCAGGAGCCCTTCCTCAGCATCTTTAATCGCCTGAACAATCTCCTCATGAAGCTGAGAAAACATAACCCCAATGTAACAATGTCTAACGAGTCACTCACACAAAGTCTCTGCATTTAAGTGGGTTATGAGAGGGCATAAATATAATGGCTTTCAAAAACCGACCTATATTTCCATTGCATCACATACAGACTTATCTTCCTAAAAGATCATTAACTTGCAGAGCTAAGACCTTGATCCTTCACATTTCTGAATGCAACCCATTTAAGCTAATTTCAAGCATAATAACCTATCTGGAACTGAATATAAATATCATAATACTAATAAGATAATTCATTTGACAAATTCAGCAATCAAATTGTACAAATTGAAAGTTCTACGCTTTTATTGCCAACTCTCAGCTGGATTAGAACAAAATCGTACTCCACCAACACAATAAAACGCAAAACCTAACATTATCCGTGTTCTTTCGTGGTTTTTCTCGGTTACCAAACAGAAAGTTTACACATTAGAGTAAAAGAGGATGTACCGCGAGTATCTCGGTATTGTTAGGCTCGGAGGCTAAAGCGTCGTTGATGGCAGCGAGAGAGACTCGTTGCTCTTGCAATTGAAGCTCCAGCAGGTTCTCTAGAACCCTCTCTTCCTCGTTTGCCATGGTTGTGTTCCAAACGCTTACTCTTCTCCGACGTTGAAACCCCGTTCGGTATAAAAAATGAAAAGGAACTTGGGCTCCTCAGACGGGCCAATACTACCAATATTTGAAATTGGGTCCAAATAGAGTAATTGCGCTCATTGGCCCTGTTTCGCTGAAACATTAAAATTCAAAAGCCCAAAACATAACTTGATCTCTGAGTCCATGAGTCAGAAGCCGAAACCGTGAAACTCCTCGAGCTAACTCATGTGGCGAGAGAGAATGAAGTTATGAGTTCAGATTAGGGGTTAAATACTTTTTTGGTCATTGAATTTTATACGAAAATTTAATTTGGTTAATTAGAATTTTTTTAGCAAAATTGGTTATTGTGTTTCTCAAAATTCACAATTTATAGACATTCTATTATCTTCCATTGACTTAGTTTTAAGTGCAGTTTTTATTTTTATATTTTTATGAGTTAGGGTATAATATGCTATTACGGTTTAATAAATTGAGAAAAATCTTGGGTTGAAATCGGAATTGCGAGGTATAAGTTATGGATTGGATGCTATATTGAAGCTTGAATCGATTGAGTGAAAAGTGTATTGTGACTTCAGATGATAAGGAGACGTAATCAAGGTGATATAGAGCACCAAAAATATATTGGAAAGTAGTTGATTTCATTTTAATTTGATTTGCCTTTTTTATTTTCCTTATACCTCATAATTTCAATTTCAACCCAAAATTTCTCTCAATATGTTAACCCTAATAGCACAATATATCTTAACTCAGTGAGTTAAAGGAAGAAGTCAGAAGGTGCTTCCTAAAAAAATAAAAATAAAAACTGCACTTAACGTAATATCTATAAATTGTAAACTTTAAAAAACACAGTGATCAATTTGGCTTTTTTTGTTTTAGTGATAAAAAAAATATTTAAGCCTTAAGATTATGATATGTCAAGCTTTGATTAACCACAAAAAAAAAAAAAAGTCAAACAAAATCTTACTGCATCGTTTTTTTAAAATAAAAATAAAATATTTCAACATGTCCTGTTCTGCAATACAATTAAATAAAATTAGCCGTCAATACAATTGAATTGTGCACATTGCTCCGAGAAATTAAAAGAGATATTTAGTGATATACCCATTTCTAGCACTAATATTATAAATAAACCCTACACAATTGAATTTCTATAAACAAACCCAAAAAATAATAGCTGGCCTTATTGAATTTAATATTAATTATTAAATTACTTTGATGCTCTATTGAGTGTTTTGGGTAATTTTATAAGATTTTGGGGTTGAACTTATTTTAAAAAATTGAGTATTTTGAATAATTTTATGACAGTTTTGTAATTTATAAGAAGTTAAAAACGTATTTTTATAATTTGTGCCCATATTACGTATAATAGTGAACCTCCTAAATTAAAATTCAAAACCGCGAAGCAAACTCAGTTGGAGAGCTTCAGGGGCGGGTAAATTGTCGAGTTCCGTGAACAGACTGAACAGAGAGCAAAAACCCTAGGAGAGAGAAGGTCATTTCTGAAGAAATGGGACACGTAAGCGAGCACCATGAAGCAACGGATGGCTTGGTGAAACTGTTGACGAAGGCGAACCACGATCTCACAGTGGTTCAGCACAGGCTCGAGAGGGAGTTCCAGCAAATCTACCCCGAAAATGCAAACCCGATGAAGCTGGTTTCAAGGATAAAGAAGATTCAAGAAGAATTGTCGACTTTGGAAGAGCAATGCCGTGAACTTCTTTCAGCCAAACAGGTCATTTTCTTTTTCTCGCTCTGTATGTGAAATTTGTTTAGTTTGATTTGGTTTCAATTTGATTTCAGTAATTTGGGTTTTGTAGGATTTGATTGACCAGGCTAGGACGACTCTGGTTGGGAACAGAAATCTAGTGCAGCGGATGGAGGCGTCGATGGGAATTTCCCCCAACACTGATTCTGAAGATTCTGCTTTTGCTAACTTCAATCAGGTTAGTGCCTTTTGGGTACACTTTATTTGCGTTACTGTAAATATTTGAGCCAGTATGAAATTGATAATTAGAGTGAAAGTAAACATCAAAATTTAATGAATTGGTCACTATATTATATCTATCCTGGCATGTCTTTATGTAGTCCAAGAAATAAAAGCTGAGAATATTTGGTTTCTCCCTTTGATATGGCAATGAAATGGTGCATCAGAATAATCCATGTTTTCAGTATTAATGTTGTTTGTTGTTGTTAGCATACCAATGTGGATGGTTGTCTAGTTTCCAGATGGTGTCTCAAGTGTTTGCACCATCTGCCAGCAAGCAACCAAGATCAAATCTTTGGCTAGGAAATCTTTCTAAATAAATGCCCTTGCAAAGATAATACGTGGGTAGCTTTATTCTTCAGTAAAGCACCACAGCTAGGCCTTGCTACACTCCCAACCTTCGCTTTTGTTACGTCTTTAGCTCATTTTCATGTATTTAGAGGGCTTCGGATGCAATGTTATGACGGTGTTGATCTCTGAATGCAGATCATTGATGAGTGGACGGTTCAAGTCAGATCAAAAACAGGTAAATACTGAAATACTATAACTTATACTGTAGGGGGAATTTTGATGATGCTGGTCATGTAGGTATAATATATCACTGCTTCATTAGTAATAATGAAAGGTTGTTAAATGTACTAAGCAATCTTATCTGCTTCTTCAAAATAAGAAATGGTAGGAAGTTTCAATGTTTTGCGAGGTTGGTGTTCATATTCGATCAAAATAAGTAATGATATAAGCGGGGCATGTTGGTCAATTTGAGGCTTCACATTTTATTTCCTTCATTGGAGCGCAAGGACTGTCCCTAATTCACTAAAGAAATATCTTGACATTCAGCCTTGCTATGAGGACCTAAAAATGTTCTTAGAGAGATGCAAAAACTCTAGAATTTAATGCCTTTTCTCTGTGATGGCTCCATTGGGAGCACCCTTGATAATTTACTGAAAGAATGCATAGCCAGCAATATCTTGATGAAGTTTTACTGGGAAAAATGCATCTAGAGTTATGGAAAAAATATTGATGTGTTGTGGATGCAGGGGATGAGAAGCACGATTCAGATTCTGAGGATATTAATCAATTACTCTTCTCAGCCATAGTTTAAAGCAACAGAACATCTTTCAAGCTCCAACACTTTGGGGCACCAAGCATTAATTTCAAGCTCCTGATGTGATGTAATCATAGCGGATCAAGTTAAATATCGCAGTACTGCCAAAAAGTTTGGAACATCGTCAATCTTGTTGAGTAGATGATCTGTTCATATGTATATCTGGTTACATTGTGGTGTTGCATTGTATTGGGAGAAAAACCAAGTTCATCCTTTTGTTATAGATTTATATAGCAGAGCAGGTAGAAATGCATGTTGGTTACCTTGCTTTGCCACCTTTTGGTTCACAGAAGTTATCTTGATATTCTTTTCTGTTCTTTAAGGGTGTGTTTGGTATGCCTCACTTGACTGGACTATGCTAAATAAGCCTTGAAGCCCATGTTTGGTAAAATGGGGGACTAAGTTAAATGGGATTGTGGAGTCCAACAGTTAAAAAACCTCCTCACTCGCTCTCCTTATACAGAGAGGCTGAAATGCAGTTCGCAAAATAGCGAGCGTGCTATTTTGACGCGCAAGTCCGACTAATCCAATCGCAAAACCAAATCCATATCCAAGCTTCAAGAATCAATTTCTTCTTCTTCTTCACCTAGAATTATCACCACCATAAACCCAGTCACACCAACCAACCACCACCAATTCAAACTCAACCACTTGAATCAACCACCACCAAATCAAACCCAGTGGAACCACAACCCAATTGAACCTTTCGAAAAATTATCAACCATTGACCGTGGCTCAGTGAAACCAAATGGAGATTTGTGACTTCGAAGAAGATGAGGATCTGTGACTTCAAAGGGAACAAGAGACCTTGGCTGCCAATCACAAGTTTAATCAGAGAAAGGTTTGGGAGGGGGATATAGAAAAAAAAGGGATACCAATGTTGTGTCAATATTGGAGAAAAAAAGAGAGAGAACCAGAGAGAGAACCAGAGAGAGATCGGGAGGGAGAAAGAAAAGAGAAAAAAGAAACAGGGCTGGGAAGGAAGAAGAAAAGAGAAGGAGAGAAAAGGAAGAAATAAAAAAATAGATAAAAGACAAAAGATAAAGATAGTTTGTCTTTAAAAAATATTTTAAATTTTTTATATATAATAAATTATACATATCTCGTTGGTTTCTTCGCAGTATTTATTTAGTTTTAGGTCAAAATTCTTAATTAATTTTAAATATTTATATAATTTTTTTAGTCCAACACAGTACAAAACATATGTTTTCACTATTTTTACAATCCAGCTTCTTAGTCCGACGCATCACCAAATGGAGGCCAGTACTTAATCCAGCTTAAGCCAATCCGAGCTAATTCAATACAGTTCCAGGATTTAGTTCAGTCCATGACAGTCCGCCGTACCAAACAACCCCTAATATGTTTACTTTTAGACGAAATCTTCATAGATAGAATCGATGAGGTGGTTAATCTACAAGAAATTGAAGCATGAAGAAATTAACAGTTGCTTTTGTGGTGTTTTCATTCTGAGAGCAAAACTTCTTAACCACAGTTCTAACAACAATAATTCAATAAACCAATGTGGTAATAGAATATTGTGCAGACAATGACTATATACATTCCAAGAATTAAAATGAATAAGGTAAAACTAGTAAAGGGTGATGTTCTGTGTGTGGACTACACAATCTAAAACAAGAAGGTATAACTTTTTATTGTGGATTTAAAGAATATTTAACTATCATAACTTGACCATAGAGGCCCTAAAAGAAACAGAGAAGAATTTGTTACAACATGAACAAGATGTCACTGCATTTTCTACAGCAGCTTTTGCTGGTTGAATCTTTCCGACAGTGCAGACGTCTTTCGAGCAAGGCTGCTACTTGGAAATAGGGGGCTGTCCTAACCACTTGGCACGAAAGCCTGTTCCTTTGCAATCAGAGCAACACATTGATCCCTGGAGGAACATGAGATATGGGGGGTTTAATCCAAATGCATATTGGAAACTGAGGGATGATAGTAACTATCACTGACAGGCTCTTGGAAGATTTGACTTACCTTTCCAGTACAAATAACACAACTAGTACCTCTCGAAGGGACTTGGCAAAGCATGTTATCGCCGAGCATAAAGAAGCCTGTGCCCCCACACCATTTGCATTCAATATGACCGTTTGAGTCGCAAGAAGAACAAGCAACAGGCCTTGGTTGCTGCAAGTAGCATAAACATTGAAGATTTAGAAGACGATAAAAAGGTTTGTGTGGGTGGCTTTGAATGGTTGATGCATGTACAACTCTAACCCACATGCATCAACCATTGACAAAGCAATCTTCCACAACTATGCGGGCGACTGTTTTTAACATTCACTAACAACATAATCCCAGATAGACATCCATCTTTCCATACAATCTCATGTACTTAACTACTTCAGTTCTAATTTAGGACCGCACCTTCTCTACATTTCCTTTCCAGCTAGGAATGATTTGCAAGAAATTCATACAACCAAAAGTGTTTTTTGCCTTTCTTTTTTTTTTTTTCTTTTTTTTGGTTGGGGGTGGGTGGGGTGTGTGAACAAAACATCACCCCAAATACCTATTTGAAGAACACAAAATTGACAGACATGTTGTCTTCTTGAGTTTGAGTCATAGGCAATTGAACAATTTTCAAAACCAATCAGCCAAAAGTAGAATTCATCAATACCAAAAGTCTAGCCTTTCACTCATTTATGCTGCGTCTGCTCTCTCATACATAACTATTGAATTTCAATTCAATTTTACTGAATAAAACCACACCCAATTGATAACAACACAATCGAATATTGAAACTGAAGTTTTGGAAAATATGATTGATGAGAATTACCTTGGATATTAACCAGGCTTTTTCCATGCGATTGACGAAATCAGAAGAGCTCTCATACGAGTCCACAGCTGAAGCGCGCACGCCACGAAACCTTGAACTGAGGGAACTCCCGTTTGTACCGTAAGGTACAACCCCAGCAACACGATTTAGAGCTCTAGACGGCGACGCAAAGCCCTTGTTGTGAATTGATTTGGCCACAATCGCTGGTCTGCAGCACAAACAGCTCGTCATTTTCTTCTTCTTCTTCTTCAAGTTCGGGAATTTGGAGAGAGAAAAGGAATGAGAAAATAGAAATTGGGTTTTTAATATTTACGTAGCGGTTTAAATTTAATGGTTTTAATACTTTTCTTGTGGCCCAAAGCGGACCAAATTCTCCGTCGTTTTTCAGATGAATACAACGTCTAGCTGTATTCGGCGATGAGCCTACCTTCTTGATTGGACTGTGGACTTCGGACCCTGGTCGAAATCAGATTTACGTTGAAGCTGCTGCGCGTAATTTTTTTTATTTTTTATTTCCAGCTCATCAAATACTTTGCTTTCAACTTATTTTCGACATATTATTTATTACCAAATGCTTTCTTTTACTCCTCCAAGCCATCAAATTATTAAACAATAATGTGTAATTTGATTTGGATAGAGGCAGGCAATTACCTAGTAATCTTATCCCCAAGCACCAAAATAATAATAATAATAATGTGTTTTTTTTTTTTTGATAAGTTATTTCATGACATGGAAAAATAATTCTCAATGTAAAAATGCAAACAAGTTATCATTTGGTGGTTTATTAAACAGCTGGTAGTATTTTAGGAGAAACAAAACAAATGTCTAATGAAAAAAAAAAAAAAAAAAAGAAGTTAATTGCCTAAATCGTGGTTTACTAAATGGCTTACAAGTATATAGGAGAAGGAAAGCAAAGCTCTCACAAATAACAGATGGAAAAACAATAAAATCAACAACAAAAAAAGAAAGAAAGAAAGAAACTTTATGTAAAAAATTGTGTTCTCATTTCCTTGTTTTCTCTTGCTAGATGTTTATTGGTTTCCAAACGAACTCATAGAAGATAATCTAAGAGATTAGGTTGAAAGTTAAAACTAATATCAAGAAGGTCGGCGAATATCTTGATGTTGCGCCGAAGTTCCAAGGCCGGCGGACGTCATGAAGGTCCGCAAATGTCTTGAAGTTTGGCAGATGTCTTAATGTTCCACCCAAGTCTCCAATGTTGGCGGATGTCATAACGGTCGACATATGCTAATAAAGTTTGGCGGATGTCTTAATGTTCCACCGAAGTTCCAAAGTCGGCGGATGCCTTGAAGTTCATCGGATTCTTCAAGTTTGGTGGATGTCATTAAGTTGATCACGTACTTGATGACGAGTTGTGGGTTTAAGTTGAGTGAGGTGCCCATTGACTCACTAAAACTGACATCTTCTACCACTACCATGTCTTTGTGATGTTGGAGAACCAATGGAGGAAACACGGTGATGAGTAGCTAGGCTGTGGCGATACACACCAACCAACACCAAATTCATAAAGGATGGAAGAACACTCAAGACCCCATGATCACCAAATTCTTGTTTGTTCTGACTTGTAAACTTGAGCCACTCCATACCTAAAGCTATTCTACAACCGTCTCTTAATTCGGTTATAATTTGCAAGTGCCACCTTTTAATCACTTATTCACTCATGCATATGTTTATATTGATACTAAATATCAATATGTCAAATACTGCTGGCTTATTCACCGAGGAAGTAAGAAGGAAGCTAGATTATTCACTCATCACAAGAAAAACTTATTATCATTCATGGCTATATGTTTACTCACTTCCAAACCCATTTCATCTACACTTTTGAACTCATAGAAGATAATCTAGGAGATGAGGTTTAAGGTCCAAGGTCGGCGGATGTCTTGATGTAACGGTGAAGTTCCAAGGTCGACGGATGTCATGAAGGCCCGGAATGCCTTGGAGTTTAAGGGCTGTCTTGATGTTCCTCACAAGTCTCTAAGGTTAACAGATGTCATTAAGGTCGGTGGATGTCAATCAAGTTTGGGTGAATTTCTTGATGTTTCGCCTAAGTTCTAAGGCCAACGGATTCCTTGACGTTCGTTGTAAGTCTTTAAATTTGGTGGATTTCATGAAGTTGATCACGTATTTGATGAAGATTTGTGGGGTTAAGTTGAGTGAGGTGTACACTAATTCATTTAAACTGACATCTTCTCCTATTATCATGTCTTTGTAGTGCTCATGTGGTGAAATACCGGAGCAAGCACGTTGAGGATTTGGTAGGTTGTGGCGATAAATTGCCTCTAGCACTAACTCCATACATGAGAGAATGAATCTCAAGACCGCGTGGTCATCAAATTCTAGTTTGTTTCGACTTGTAAATTTGAGTCACTCCATACCAAAAGTTGTTCTACAACCGACTCTTAATTCAGTTCTCATTTGTACTTTCCACATTTTAATCACATATTTACGGATGCATATTTTTATATTGATTATAAGGGTGAACATGTCAAATCTTACCTCCCTTGAATTTTTGTTTTATATAAGGGAATAGAGAGAAAAAATGTTTGAAATTTATACAAAAGTTTGTTAAGTTGTATCTTTTCCACATAATCATTTGAGAATAACTGCAAGAGAAACAATCAAAAAGAAGAAAATCATCATATTTTCAAAAAATTAAAATAATTGTTGCGTATGAGTAAGTCATATAATGCTCTATTGTTTGATAGATCATTCACTCATTCCAAGCATGTACTGATTATCATTCATAGCTAGATGTTTACTCGCTTTGAAACCCATTTCATCAACATTATCGAACTCATAAAATATAATATCAAGAAGGTCGGCGGGTGTCTTTTGATGTTGCGCAGAAGTTCCAAGGTCCGAGGATGTCATCAACATCCCCATATGTCATGGAGGTCAGTGGATGCCAATCAGGTATATCTTGATCTTCCTCCGACCATGAAGTTCGCCGAATATCTTCAGGTTCGACGGATGTCTTGATGTTCTGCCGACCATGAAAAGTGTGGTGGGTTAAAGTTGAGTGAGGTGTACACCAACTCACTTAAACTGGCACATTCTTCCACTACCATGTCTTTGTGATGTTCATGTAGAGGAACAACATAGCAAGCACGGTGAGGAGTAGCTAGGTTATGGTGATAAATTGATTCTAGCACCGACTTCATAAATGAAGGAAGGAACAACAAGACCGCATAGACACCAACTTCTAGTTTGTTATGACTTGTAAACTTGAGGCACTACATACCTAAAGTTGTTCTACAACCATCTATTTCAGTTCTAATTTTCTACTTTTTAATCATGTGGAGGAACACCGAAAGAAGCACAGAAGAAGCTATATTAATCACTCACGTAAGAATGAATTAATTATCATTCATGACTATATGTTTACTCACTTCCTCATTTGACTTTTTGTTTTATATCAAGGGATGGAGAGAAAAAAAAATGTTTAAAATTTGTACAAAGTTTGTTAAGTTGTATCTTTTCCACATAATCTTTTTAGGATTAATTGCAAGAGAAAAAATCAAAAAGAAGAAAATTATCACATCTTCAAAAAATAAAAATAATTGTTGCGTATGAGTAAGTCATATAATGCTTGATTGTTTGATAAATTAGTTACTCGTCATAAGCATGTACTCATTATCATTCATGGCTAGGTGTTTACTCGCTTTCAAACTCACTTCATCTACACTATCGAACTCATATAAGATAATATCAAGAAGGTCGACAGGTGTCTTGATGTTGCTTCAAAGTTCCAAGGTCCAGGGACGTCTTGATCTTCCACCGATCATGAAGTTCGTCGAATATCTTCAAGTTCGGTAGATGTCTTGATATTACCGCCGACCATGAAGTTGATCATGTACTTGATAAAAGAGTGTTGGGTTTAAGTTGAGTAAGGTGCATACTAACTAACTTAAACTGACATCTTCTCCCACTAATATGTCTTTGTGATGTTAATGTAGAGGAACACCGGAGCAAGCACGGTGATGAGTAGTAAGGTTGTGATGATAAACTGATTCTAGCACTAACTCCATAAATGAGGGAAAAAACCTCAAGACCACATGGACACCAACTTCTAGTTTGATCTTACTTGTAAACTTGAGTCACTCAATACCTAAAGTTTTTATACAACCGCCTCTTAATCAGTTTTAATTCATACTTTCCACTTTTTAATCATGTGGATGAACACCTTAGGAAGCATGGAAGAAGCTAGATTAATCACTCACTGTAAGAATGAACTGATTATCATTCATGGCTATATGTTTACTTGCTTTCAAACCCATTTCATCTACAATGGATATCATGAAGGTCCAGGATCCCTTGGAGTTTGACGGATGTCTTGATGTTCCACCCAAGTTTCCAAGGTTGACAGATGTCATGTAGATCGATAGATGCTAATCAAGCTCAACGGATTTCTTAATGTTTCGTCGAAGATCCAAGGTGGGCGGATTCCTTGAAGTTCGTCGTATGTCTTCAAGTTTGGCAGATGTTATTAAGTTGATCACTTACTTGATGAAGAGTTATGGGTTTAAGTTGAGTGAGGTGCACACTAACTCACATAAACTCACGTTTTCTCCCACTACCACGTATTTGTAAAACATTTCAGGAAGCAATTATGAATGTAAAAGTTGGATTGCATTATTTGATTAAGAGCTAATTATGACTTACCATTGCATGTATAAGAGCACTTCTACCCATTTGTCATGGTAAAGGGCAAGGCAATGGCTATTACTATTCACGTGAATAGTGGCAACCCTTGCAAAAGGTTCCACCTATTGCCATAGCAACCGCTATTCACATGAGATATGAAAGAGAGGAATTTGTATAGAGTTTTGGTGTGAAAAGTGAAGAATATGACTAAGTATTTATTTTATAAAAAATATGAAATTTTTAGTATTTTTTTAGATTTTTTTTCGTTGCTGACGTTATCACTGAGCAAACCCAGGCAATAGCCCAGGTTGTTCTTGCCTTTGGGCCAACCTAAGTTTGTGGAGCCCACTAGCTGCCCTGGCTGCATTTGCTCGCTGGAACATCAAACTGGGGCTTGAGCTCCCTCCTGCCCTGGCAAGGGCTCACCGGTGAAGATGCTCTATCGGCCCACTTAGCACGGTTCACGCACCCAAACAACATAAAAATACTTCCACAGTTAAGCTATTTTCAAGTTCTGACCCTGTTGATGCTTTTTCGGCAACAACCACGACATTCTGAACGGATTTGGCCCCAATCGCATAGGATTTTATTTTCTCTTCAAGTTCTGGAGAAGAACTTATCAAAACAAAGAAATAAAAATGATAAAAATATATATTTTTTAAAGTATGTTTTGTATAGTTGTATTCTTATGGCCCAAAGATATTTCTTTGGGCTTTGGAAAATAAGCCCATTCTTTCATTGGGCTTTGGACTTGGGGCCCATGCATTCCAACACAAACTCTCTATCTTTTTTCTTTCAAAGAAGCCCATACTTTTTAACCCCCCCAAAAAAAGTTTATTTCCTTCTTCACCTCTCTATTCTTCACTATAATTTTTCATTTTCACTTTTGGGGGTTATTTTTGGCTACTTCTACTAAATTGTTTCATTTAGAAAAACACACTTTGCATTTACATTTTTCTTTTAATAAGTCAACGGTTGACCCTTTAGCAGGAGCCCATAAGATGTACTAAATTGTAAATTGCTACTAATTTGTTTCCATCCGAGGCCCCCTTTGTTTAGTGGGACTTTATGCGAAGAAAGCCTCGTGGACCTATTGATATATTAGAAAGCTCCAACCTGACAGCTATGAAAAATGCTCTACTCTACTAATCAATAGCAAAAATAAAAGAAAGTCTATTTTAAAATATAAAAAATTTCGTTTATTTTGTTTCATATTTTTAAAATCATTTCATACGCTTAAGAAAGAACATGGTTCGTGAGGCTCTCCGTATAAAAAAATAAAATAAAATACTAATTACGTTATTAGTTCGATTCAAAAATTTAAACGAGACATAGTTTAAGCACATAGTTTACTAATATTGTATCAAAAGCAAGTGTTCATTGAACCATTCCTCACTTGTGATGAAAAAGAGATGTGACAAAAAAGGGAAGGAAGAAAGGGATGGGTCTTCGTGCAATAAACGCTTCAAATATTATTGAATATTTGCTTCCACAAAAAATAAAAATAAAAAAAATATATAAAATATATATATATATATATATATATATGATTGAATATTTAGATTATGTCCAATCAAATAAAATACTCTGTGTCCAATCAAAAAAAGTATTTTCCATTTTATTAATGCTGATGGAGGCGAACGTAGAATTGGAGTTTGATTATAAAGGGCATGCTACGTATTATCATAGCTTCAAGAGCATCTATTCTATTCCATGACTCTCATTTTGCAAATGGTGGTAAATAATTTTCGAGAGATTTTGAAATGAAGTCTAGTTTCAATGTCCTAACAACAGATAAGGTTGAATGTTTAAGTCTTAACCAACTGTGTCTATTTCCCCCCTCCCTTTTTATTTATTTTCTTTCTTTTTTTTGTGTGAGTTTGATTCAATATTCCAAACCAGCGGTTTGAACATAAGGGCAATCTAGGCTAAAACCCATAAACAACTTAAAGTTTCACCACACCTATGCCCCCCCATTCAAATGAATTCCTACCTGTACTTTGCAAAAGCTTTTGGTCAAATTTTCTTCACGAATAAAACTATTTATACCATCTTAATTTTATTTATTTAGATAAATAATATCTTAATTTTAATTGATTATGATTACTGTAAAATCTCTTCATTTGACATGTAACGGAGACGTGCTATCATTTCTTTCACGTAATAAGTGATGCATAAATATCTCGTCACGGATAAATTATTCTCTTTTCTTCTTAAATAATCAATTGAGAGAAGAAAGAGTAGAAATAACAAAATCTTATTAGTCTTTCTCTAATACGTATATAAATAGCTCCATTATTTCCGTAACGACATTCACCCCCAATAGGTCAACAGTAGTATGAAAAACCCCTTACACCCCAAACCCAAAAAGTCCCCATTATAAAAGTCCTCATCTTTTAAACACTCTCTCACCTATCTCATATACACTCCTCTCTTCCAAACTCCCAACAAAGCCACACACAACCCATGAATTACATTACATCCTTTCTTTTCCACCATACCCAAATATCATCCCATCTTTAGTTTAATATCTTCGCTCGCTCATCTCTCTCTCTCTCTCTCTCTCAAAAATGGAAAAACATCACCCACCACAAAGCACCAACCTTTGCTCACCAACATCTTCTCCCACAACCTTTGTCCAAGCAGACACAAACACCTTCCGAGACCTAGTACAGAAGCTGACTGGTTTATCCGGTGACTCAGAGAAGCTCCCAGTCACCCACCCCACGAGGCACTACCCAAAGGCACCCACAATTCCCGGTGACCCAACCGGCCCCCGCCGGTCACCGTTCAAGCTCCAAGAGCGAAGACACACCATGAGGAAGCTCGAGATCAAGCTCAGCCTCGCCAACCTCCATGGCTCCCAGTCGCAGACCCCGCGCCAAACCTACCAGCTCCTCGACTCGCCGATTCCGAGCCCCGTCACCCCACTCGGCTCTGACTCTCTCTTCTTCCCGAGTTCCGGGTCCGAGTCACCGTCATCTCCGGCGGCGGCGGCATCTGAGGAAGAGAAGGCGATTTCCGAGAAAGGGTTTTATTTGCATCCTTCCCCACTCAGCACGCCGAGAGGATCAGACCCGCCCGAGTTACTGACCCTGTTTCCGCTGAGCTCCCCAGGTCACCATGATAACAAGTCTCAGCAGCACTCCTAAAATATAACATTACCTATTTCCTGTTGACCTAATTATAATATACATATAGATTTTTCAGATGTTTGTATTTTCGTAATGCGAATGTATCATATATGTGTGAGACTTTTCTGATTGTCCATGCGAGGTTGATGGAGTTTTTTTTTTCCTTTCCTTTTTTCATGTTCTTCTTATTATGGATTTTTTTATATCATATAATAATATTATTTAGAAGGGTTGTACGTGTGACTGTCATCTGAATTATATATTAGATTATATTATTTTATTACAGAGTTAATTACATCATGTAATAATGCAGCAGTTTAGGCCGCTAGTGAATTGAGACTTTGTACACAAATATTTATTTTAAATATGATTAAGGCTACTCTTAATTTGTCACTTAGCCCCTCCAACTTGCTTTAAAACTCATTTAATTAAGAGACAAATTACTGACACGTATACTAAAAAAGTAATTAATATTATATTTTTGGTTGCAACTTGCAATTAATTTTTATTTTCTACCTCTCTTTCAGTCGTTGCTACAAGTAGTAGTAGATAGGGAAAGCGTAAACGGTGCAATGAGATATACTTGGTATATATTATCAACGGGTCATTGCACTTTTTATTTAGGAAAAAAGTCATTTTTGTTCCTATAATTTGGCATTTCAATCATTTTTGATTATGTAGTTTTAATTCCGTCAATTTTGATAATTAATGTAGTTTCATATTTGTAGTAATTTAAGGATAAGTTAGTATTCCTATCAATTTTTTTGACGATGCAAAAGGTAATTTTGTCAACCCAAAATCCTTGAGCATAAAAGCTAGTCTAAACCTCCCATAATTTCATATTAGGGCTTGAAATTCAACCACTAATCCTAATTTGTGAAGAACCCTAAATCCAAATGACCAATATCAAGTCATAATATGAAATTATGGGAGTTTCAGAGGAGCTTTTATGCTCAAAGATTTTAGGTTGATGAAATTGTCCATTGATTATCAAAGAAATTGACAGGAATACTAACTTGTCCTTCAATTGCTACAAATATGAAACTACATTGTTAAATTTGAAGAAATTGAAATTACAAAATCAAAAATGGTTAAAGTGCCAAATTACAAGGACAAAAAGTGACTTTTAGTCTTTTATTTTTAATTAATCTCTAAACAATTCTCAACGGACGGTGGTGATTTTTAGACTACGGCGAGAAGAAGATGTCGGCGGTGCGGTCTGCATGGCTTCTTTGATTCACATGGAAAAGTCTTTTGGTGGTTCCCATTGTTTTGTGAAGCGTGATGGCGTGGCCGTATTTGAGTGGTTGGTTTGGTGACTGTTTCTTCTAGATTACGACACGGGGACCCGAAGGTTGACTTGTGGACCGTGATTAAGACCACACCGTCCAATCATTGCTTCGGGTTGCTTGTTTTTTCTTTTCTTTCTGGGCTAATTGGAATTTGGTCTAATAAAAAGTTGCAGATTAAAGTTGAGTTGAAATTTTGTTATTGCTCATGGAATTTCTGGGTGCTTCTCCAACAAAGCATTGTCAAATGACTATCTGAATCAATGTGGTGTTAATTGAATTTTCCCAGATTTTCGGTGTGATTTCAAGTGATTTTGAGTTTAAAGTTCCATGATATGGTGTGTGTGAGTTTTCACTTTCCCATTTTCTAACTTTGACAAAGAAAAAATTATGTAGAAAAAAATCATATATAAACATAAGTGTACTCAAATGAGTTAAACTGACATAATTACGTGACAATTACTCTTTTTCACTGCATTATTTAGATTTTAAATATGATTTTGTCAAAGTCGACGCCGTATGTTGCATTATTGATGTTGAATTTTACATGATCTAGGTACATCACTGAAATCAAGGTCTAAAAGCATTGGGAATTTTCACATTCCTATCTGCCTTTTATATATATATTTTTGGACTCTCATGCCTATTTCTCCACCCATCTAAATTTGTAGCCTTCTTGCCTGTTTTTGCCATTTGGAATGTGTTGATAGAGTTTCTGTTTCCTTTCACATGCATTTTTTCCAAAATTCTTGTGGACGACTAGATTCTTTCTCACAAGTCACACCCAAGTGGTCAATGAATCATTATCCTCTTTCTTTTCCCAGGAAATTAGGTCTTTCTTTTCCTTTTAATCTTCTTTTTCTCAATAGTCAATGAACCAATTATAAGCCTGTCAAACTCTCTAAATCCTCATATAATTAGAAAGATATAGGATTGATAATGGAACTAGTTGTCTCTCAAATTAGTTGATCTATTGATGTGGTCAGCAAATAGGCTCCTTACAATTGCTGTAATTTTAACTAATTAAGCTGACTTGCAACTCAATGGAAATCTCGGTGCGTTTGGATAGTTGAAATAAACGCAATGTAAAATAAAAAGAAAAACAAGGGAAAAAAAAAGAAAACTTTTTAAATTTCGTGATTGAATATGGATTTGAAAATAAAACGAAAAATGCGTGTCGTAAAATGGAGACAAGAACAACATGAATTGTCGTTTTCTCACTTATTTACCATGTCTAAAAGCTAAAGCTTCTTGGTCCAGCAAATATGGAAAGCAGGGATAATTAGGTGCCTTTGATTACCATTGGCTACTTAATTACATGAACAATTATTAATTGGGTTAAACACCCACCATATATTCATAATACTATATGATAATATGGGGCCAGTAGCCATGACAGAAACTTTGAAATGCTTATAAAAAGCAAATCAAACAGTAAACTTTCTTTTCATTTCCCCTTCTGCCTAAACGCTATTATGTTTTTCTTACAAAAATTCTTGCCACTTTGAACTTTGGAGAAGCATAATACTGTATCAGTGGCTACAATGAATAAGTATTTGGACTTTGGGTGCAGTTGCCCACTTGCTTTATACATTCGTGATTGATCCCTTGTTCAAAACAATTTGAGATCATAATCTAGAACCTCATTAGAGAATTAGTGGGCTATATAGTCGACGTCTGTTTTTAATCATTATCGCTAACAAAATGTATCAACACAACCATGTTATGATTATAAAATAATCACTTTATGTATTTAGGCTGAGTTGCATTGCATGGAGTCCTTAGTTAAATAGCATGAACATGAATGAATCTAACAAATTGTGACTAATTACCTTCATGAGAAATGAGTAGTGAGATTAGAGAAACTGAGATTAAGTGCTTGTCACCAAATTTCTTCTGTAAAAAGGCAAGCCATCGTAAGCTATGTCAAGCTCAAATGAAAAAAGTTCATGTCCAAGCACCAAGTTGATCTTAATCTGTGGCCTTAGAAGCACATATTAGGTAATGGGTTACACTTGAGAGGGCTGGTGTTCTCTTATCAATCTAATCCCTCACATGATTTGTTGAGGGTGGATTTCAATCCCAAGTTTTTGATGTCGAAGTTTTACCACTCATGCTTTTTTTTTTTAATGTATATTATTATTCAGTAAATATATGGTCTGTTTTTGTGCCCTAAAAAATTCATGAGACAGAAAATATCCTCTTAAGATATCCCAAAAAGGGTTTTACTTTGAGGTACATAAATAAAGTCAAGCAACTCTCAAAGTCTGCCTACATAAGGCAAAAACAGCCATGATTGTGAGCTCATTCTCAGTGGTTAGGGTTGCACATATTCTCTGACAGTTGAACAAAGACATTCGCTAGCTCTGGTATAATTAATAAGCTTTTGAATTTTGTTAAAGATAGTGGATTTGAGCATATGGGGAGAGAGAGAGAGAGAGATAGAGAGTGATGAGAGCATTTTCTGCAAAAGCAATAAGCACTCTCTCTCTCTCTGCTTCACTTTTGTGAAAGAAGAAAAATTCTAAATCCCTCTGCATAAAGGGCATGCCCCATAAAATCATTGCAAATGTAAGAAACAATTGGACCACCTTATAGATTCATTTATGCTCCATTTTCTCCTCAATTTGTTGCCTCTTGACATGTCAAAATGCACCTCTGATGTCATACCCAATTTGGGCCATATTGATAGACTTGTTTGCTGCCTATCCGTTAAACACGATTTTTGTCAAACATGCTTAAAGGTACAAACATCCACGGAATCCCACAACCCTTAATGCTTTTTCTTTTTCTTTTTCTTTTTCTCCAATCATTATAATGTTTGAATTTATTAAAACGATTTTTCATAACGTGCATGGTTGGTGTATTGGTTAAAAACTTGTATTGTAAACTCAGACGTTCTTAATTGAAATGATCATAAGCGAAAGAATACCCTAATTTACGTGATACGAGTAATTTGGGGATTAGGATGACGCCATTATATTGGGTCGGATTCGGCTTTAGGGGTGTGGGCTTTCTCTCATTACCCAAAAAATAGAACATCTAATGGGCCTACAAACCTTTGGGTCCCGAGTTTTCTCCCAATTGATTGAGCCTGCATTTTTGGGCCACCTAAAGCATAATTCTCTTCATTTGGGACTAGGATCAGAAGTTGGCCCAAAGTTTCTCCATGTCTCTCTCTTTTTTCGCAGCTCCGATCCAGCAAGTTGGACGGTGAATGTGAAACCCAAACGGCTGTTGCGTCTGGACGGTCATGTGAGTCAATGGCATACGCATCACATGGGCTGCACACATTAGAAAAGTTGTGTTTCTACACCCAAAAATTAAATTGCATGAAAGTCACATGGTTGCTCTTTTCCCTTTATGCTCCAACAAAAATCCAAAAGGGTGTCAAATTTAATCCAACATGCGCATAATTTAAGCATTTATAGCTTTGAAGTCCAATTCCACGCCACGATAGTTTTATGTGGTGTAGCAAACGCGTTCATTGACTTCTTAGTTGACTAGCTAGTTAGTGGAGGGACTAAAACTCAAGGCAACTCACATGTTTGGTCCTTTTTTATGACCCAAAACCTTAACTACAAGTACATTTGACATGACAGGCATTTTTAGGTTGTTGACTAGGATGATAAAGTAAAGTTGTTCACACTTCATTGCATCCTTTGGGACTTTGAAAAGGTTGTGGAAACCCAACAAATTCATCTTGCTAGTTATAACTTATAACAAAAAAGTCCAAACTGTTATGCATGTGAGATTCGCAACACATCAATAGTCGAAAATTTTCCATCTAAAGACTCGCGAACGTGCGACTGATTATTAATTCATGTGAAACGTACAATGCATTAATGGTTGGGATTCGCTCATCTTGAGACCAAACGCCAGCTTGGGTTGGGCTATAAATCAAACCAAACCTAGCCTCGACCGACTTAAAGTGGCCCATCGTCTTCCCCAGTTTAAGCACGAACCAAATTTTGTGCGCCTATATACCAAGAATCTACTCTCTCTTTCACACGCGCGCGGGCTCACCAAAATCCTCTCTCTGTGGCTACAAACCCCCTCCAAGATTTCCTTTGTTAACTTCACTATCCCTCTCAGTCCCGGCCATAATCTCCAAATATCGTCATACCCTCTCTTCTCTTTGTCTCTATTTCTTACTTCATATATGACTTGTTCTCTTCTGTGTATTATTATTATTTTCCAGGCGTTTTAGACAAACCCAATTTGCTCTAACACAACAATAATTGACCACCATGGTTTGATCACCATTTCAATTTCATCAGTACTTCTCTGCAACTCAAAGTTCAACCATGCATAGCCCTTCAATAACAACAACCCAAGAACCGAGTCCTGTCTACGACCTTGTATCACAATTGGGTCGCTTTGCCTTCAGTTCAAGGTTTCAGAATCAGGGCTCAGATGGGCACTCTTCGTTTTTATCTAATTTCTTGTACTTTGATGGCTTTGGGGGTTCAGTTTCCGGGAAAAAGCCCAAGGTTGGTGCTTCAGCTTCACTGAGTTTGACCAGTAGAGGCAGTTCAAGCATTCGGAGAATTGTGACCGAGTTTAATAGAGCAATTAGGTTCCATTGTGACAAATTCCCAATTGGGTTTGCTTCAGTTCAGACTGGTTATGGGGATAACAATGGTTCGGATAATGGTGTTGGGGACAGTAACAATGTCTTGATAGAAGATGGGGGTGGTGCTAACGATCATGGGATAGCTTTGAATGGTGTGGGGGCAGAGAGCCCCAAAAAAGTGCTGATTTTGATGAGCGACACCGGTGGCGGTCACCGAGCTTCTGCAGAAGCTATCAAGGCAGCGTTTAATGAAGAATTTGGGGATGAATATCAGGTCAGTTATTTTGGATTGTCCTAACAAATTTAACTTTATTATGAAACATTGTATTTGATTGCTTGACTTGTGGGGAGAAGAATGGAAATTGCTTTTTTAGTTTTTGTTTTCCAGAGCTATTTAGAATCTTTGACATGAGAACATGCAATGTACGTTGACTGGCAGTTGGGCAGAAATGTAGTAATATAACACCATAAAATATGAGATTTTAAAATTTAACTTTCCATCTTTTCCCACAAAATTTCATCAAGAGAACACTTGGGGGGCAAATAGGTTAAGTACAAATTTGTTGATCGTGTTCATTGTTAAGAGTGCATGTCGCAGGTGTTTGTTACTGACTTATGGTCGGATCATACGCCTTGGCCATTTAATCAACTTCCCAGGAGCTATAATTTCTTGGTGAAACATGGGCCATTATGGAAGATGACATATTATGGGACTGCTCCACGTTTGGTGCATCAATCTAATTTTGCGGCAACTTCTACATTTATAGCTCGGTAAGACTTTGTTTGGCTTAAGGTTTATGCTCGTAATTCATCTAGTCTGTTTTCCGCCAGTTAATTGTGCATCTTCATGGAAAAGTTGAGCACCCATTTATTAACTTTACTCATTTTCAACTTTTGAATGATTATGTAGAGCAGTGGTGGAGCTAGAATTATTCTGTGGGGGGCCAGTACTATAAATTCAAGATTATATAGAGTTATTTTTTAACTAATATTGTAGGTCATGCTTAAGAAATAATGGGATTTTCATGGAGTTTTGGGGGGCCACGGCCATGGCAGGCCTGCATGTGGCTCCGCCCCTGATGTAGAGTAATATGTATAGTGGGTTGGAACTTTCGTGTTTGCAGCAGCGGGTTTTTGTAAGTTTTGGTGATCAAAATAGCTTGGGGGAATCTACAACATTTTAGTCGTGTATCTTATGCACTTTAAGCTTATAAAGTTATATAGAAAGGTCATTTTGAGGACTTTATTTTATGCTGCCCTAGAAAATTTTAACCTTATGAGGAAAACATTTAATAGGCTTACAAAACACAGGAAATGACCAATTTTGTCCTAATCTTCGAGTCTTTTTTATTTCCTGTCAAGTTATGGTTCAAAGACAGCTTTTTGGCAGTATGACTTGTCGAATCCTCTAATTCTGTTTTGTACTGCAGGGAGGTTGCCAAAGGATTGATGAAATACCAGCCGGATATTATTATCAGCGTGCACCCACTGATGCAACATGTACCACTTCGTGTCTTAAGGGGAAGGGGTCTATTGAAGAAAATAGTTTTTACCACAGTTGTCACAGATTTAAGCACTTGCCATCCTACATGGTTTGTTTTGAACGAAGCCTCTACTAATCATATCCTTTTCTCAGCATTGCTCTGATACTGTATGTCTTCATGTCCAGGTTTCATAAGCTTGTAACAAGATGTTATTGTCCTACAACTGAAGTTGCGAAGAGGGCATTGAAAGCTGGACTCCAGCCTTCCCAAATCAAGGTTTATGGCCTCCCCGTACGCCCTTCCTTTGTCAAGCCTGTGCGACCGAAGGTTGGTTTCCTTTGTTGTTGATCAACTAAGTCTTTAACCTTGATATAATTTGTTGCATGAAAATCAACATTTGGTGTGACTGTAAAAGGGCCAGTGACTGTTGATTGAAATTGAAATCTGTGCTTGTAAGCTGTCAGTTGGGTTTGGACGATTTGCTGATTATTTTCTCTTTTATAAGTTATGGTAATGCTTGAAATTGTATGATCAGGACCAAAGATGATGCATGAGATTATAATTTTGAAGTAAGGTTGAAAACGAAAAAGAAATCCCTTTTGTTGTTGGGTCAAAACAGAATTGTTTGTCTGGAAAAAAGCTGGTAAGGAGGATATAGTTGGTCTGGGAATCTAAGGGTGGGGAGCTCAATTGCACTTATTCCATGGTTGTAGATGGGGGTTTAAAATAAATGTTGACTACCTTTGGTATGCATTATTTATTTAACCGTAGGCTGAACTCCGGAGAGAATTAGGAATGGAGGAGGATCTTCCTGCTGTGTTGCTGATGGGAGGAGGAGAAGGAATGGGTCCTATTGAGGCTACAGCTCGGGCACTTGGGGATGCATTATATGACGAGAATCTTGGGGAGCCTGCAGGTCAGGTCCTTGTCATATGTGGTCGCAACAAAAAGCTTGCAAACAAATTGCTTTCAATCAACTGGAAGATCCCTGTCCAGGTATTTTTATACCTTATGAAGTGAAACTCCAAGCACAGCATTTGTCATTGTTTTGCCTTCTGAGAGTTGCATCATACAGGTTTATTTTCTGCCAATGGTTTTTGGTGAGGCACCTCTTTTACGTTTTCTGCATTGATCTGCATGCCATTTGAATGCCTCGAAAATAATCTTCTATAAGTTCATTTGTGATTCAATTCTAACATGACATGCCTTTAGGAACACATCACCCACCCTAACATACCAATGCATGTACATACTTAAACTTATATGTATTTATATACATAAGTTAGTAGCTGACATTGATTGTTATTATAGGTGAAGGGGTTTGTTACTAAAATGGAGGAATGCATGGGAGCTTGTGATTGCATAATTACAAAGGTAAGTTTGTCACAGTCATAATAATCATTACAGTATTTTGTATTTTATTACCAACCAACTTAATTGCTACTTCTTTTTAATAGGCGGGCCCAGGCACTATTGCAGAAGCCATGATAAGAGGCCTCCCGATAATTCTGAATGACTACATTGCTGGACAGGTAATGATGATTTAAATTTGTGCCTGAGGCAGGTTAAAGCTATAACTTAATTTCACTGCCTATGCCTTTACTTGTCCAGTCATATTACGGTTCTTGTTAAAATCTCATCTGCTTTCCCCAGTACTACTGTGTTATGAGAATGCATGCCCTCACAGGCGAATATAGTAAATGACCTTTTCTTCTTATAGGAAGTTGGGAATGTACCATATGTTGTTGAAAACGGGTGCGGGAAATATTCTAAATCTCCGAAAGAGATAGCAAAGATTGTTGCTCAGTGGTTTGGTCCAAAAGCTGACGAGCTCAAGGCCATGTCGGAAAACGCAATTAAGCTGGCGAGGCCTGATTCTGTGTTCAAGATTGTTCATGATCTTCACGAGCTGGTTCGACAACGAAGCCTTGTACCTCAATTATCATGTACAACTTAACCCTATTTCCCCCCAGCCAATTTTGTTTACTAGTCCCTCTAATTCAGCAAAATGCACACGCTTTTCTGCCCTCCTCATTTCATTGCCTTGTTATAATTGTGTTTCAAATATAATAAATAATAATAAAAGTTCTCTATTTCCCTCGCTCTGCTCTGCCTGTGATGCCTGTGATTTCACGAGCACTTTAATGGCGGTAAAATCTTCCCCCATCTATTAAATACTATGTCAGGCTCTCAGCATGATGGCCTCTTAAGACCATTAATTTGCTGATTGTGTTTATATGTACTTTACAAAGGCGTTGCCCTTCCCAAGTCTTCTTCTACTTTCTCAATCCCCATAGCTTTCACTGCTTCAATGGCGCAAGAAGATGATCAGAGCAAGTGGAAAATCAAGAAGGAGCTTACGACATTAGATGTCGTAAATCATTTCGTCTATTTAGACATGAAGGACGTGGAGGAACATATATTGAGGCATTGGAACAAAGACAAGATCATAAGAGTAAGAATAGATTCCACAAAGATCATGGTTAAGGATGTTGACACCAACACCACACACGCAATTCATTTTCGCATTTACGATTACAAGCCAGAGGCTAATGCCACGCTAGAAGGCGAATGGGGTTGGGATTTTGTTACGCGCAGAGGACTTGGTGCTGGTGACCAGATTGGGATTTATTACGAAAAAACTGGTGAATCTGAATTCTGTTTTAGCGTCTTGAAAAAGGTTGCACCTTCGAGTGCATCATCCATACGACCGCTCTCGCAAACAAATTAAACGTCAAATATCCTAATTTGCTTACTAATGTAATTGATTTAAGTAATGTTATTTTTAGGTAGGGTTCTTGGAATCCAAGTAGAGGATCTGTATTCATAGTTCTTTGAATAGAGACTTATAAATGAAGAATAACGTACCATATATTATATACAAGCTCTCTCACCAAGAACCCTAAATTCCAATTTATATGTTGAAAATCCACAGTTTTCTCCAATTGATTCTATGAGAATATGTACGTGGTACCACGATAGATATTCAATTTTAATTTTTCATTTCATTTTTTAGAAGTGATATTAAAAATATTCGAACACAGGACTTCTAATGCATAAATAGCTACTTTGCATTCCGTCTTCAATCTAAAGTGATTGCCGATTGAGATTAAAATCACATAAATAAGTAAATTACATCGCCAAAAATACCGAAATTGAGTCTACACGAATGGAAATGAAAAATTGCTAATGGACCAAAGGTGCCATTTGGTATAAAAACTTTATAAACTATTATTTTAGGGATCTAATTTTCCTACTTCTCTTTTGTTTACTTATTCTTTGTTTTTTTTTGGGGTTATACTAAAATGGAGTACAAGTAGGTAAAAGAAGAGTGAGAAAATCATCACCCTTATTTTAAAACAAAAATATATTTTTATAACTAAAATAAGCATTTCAGGAAAGCGCGCCAGTTTTACAGATTGCCACCTTGAAGGAAGTATAGTCGATACAGTACCACCTGTCACTCTCATTGACTCATCTGCTGACAGATTCACATTCAACAAGAAAACTGGAAAAGTTAAAATTCTTTCTCGCCTCTCACGCTTTGGAACTTCCAAAGTCACGCAACAACCGAAAGAACCAACCTTTGGTATCAAAAAATTAAAAGAAAAGAAACCCAAAACCCTTGAACAAGATACAAGTTGGATTGTGTTGCTGCGTGTGGAGCTTTCGTGAAGATGTTGATTTTGTAGCCAAATTGAGATTAACCCAGTTCGTATTTTGGGTCAAAATTCCAAAATTCTTGAGGCTTGGTGCTGATTTTGGTCATGGGTTGGAAGTACAACGCGGGTTTGGGGTTGATTGGCACGGTTGTCTTCATATGGGTCGCTTCTGCAGAGGTTACTCAGGTTTGGGTTCATTCACAGCCCTTTGTCTCCTTTTCTTTTAGAAGTTTTGATTTTTTTTCCCTTCTCTTTTCAAAGTTTGGTTTTTGACTTCAGTAGTTTAGCTGGTTATAATTTACTGTTCTCATAATAATATCTGCGCTCTGTTTGTTTATAGGGAAAGAAAAGAAAATTACACTTTAAAAACATCACTGCTGTCCTCACTGTTCTATTTATATCTTTCTTTTGGGGTTCCTATGGGTTGATTTTCTTTCAGGATTTTTTTTTTTTTTGGGAAAAGGTCTCTCTCTCCTAAAAAAGAAGTTATATTTCTCGTCAACAGTACATTATTTTGTTAGGCTCATTATGCCAGATATTTGAAGGGTGCATTCTTCTATTTCTATGATTTGAAAACTTTAACTTGCACTGGTTTTTCCATGCAGAGAATTTTCACCGAGTACAAACAGCCGTTTGCACTGACTTATCTCGGGGTGTCTCTAATGGTGGTCTATCTACCTATAGCAGCTTTGAAACATTGGATCTGCAGCTTACTGAAACCAAATTTAGTTGATAATTTCTGCAACAATGAGAGTGCCATGAGCACTTCAGTTGGGCTTGATATCCCACTTATAATAAATGAAATGCACCAGAGTCCAGAAACCGATGTTACAAGCTGCCCAGTTACTGACAAAGATTTTAGCAATACGGAAGAAGGGCGGCCTCTAATCGCTAAGAGTGAAGAAGATGAGTCTCACTTGCTTGAACGAAGTGATCAGCTTAGTCCCTGGGAAATTGCAAAATGTGGCTTAATTCTTACTCCAATATGGTTTCTTACAGAGGTAACATGAGTCATTTTGGCACTCCTGTTATTCATATCACCTTTTTGGACTTCGATTTGCATTTTAAATTGCTTGAGGAATTGCATTAATAGAAACATTAATCTTGATGGATCTTTTGGTTTGTTTTCATATGCATGGATTAGTTGTATGGTCGGGCAATCTCATTAAGGTCCCTTTTAAAAGTGGTAAGTGACTTAGTGAAATTACTTTGATCTGGTGCAGTATCTGTCAAACTCTGCGCTGGCAAATACCAGTGTTGCTAGCACAACTGTCCTAACTTCTACATCGGGGCTCTTTACACTTTTCTTTGGAGCTCTTCTTCGTCAGGATTCCATAAGTATTCCAAAGATAGTTGCTGTCTTTGTCAGCATGGCTGGTGTTGCCATGACCACAGCTGGAAATACTTGGGCACCTGATGAACTGCTGAGCATCTCTGAGTAAGTTTTTAATCGTTGCTTCAGCTAGTAGTAATAACTTTTTACTGTGCTTTCTAATTTCTTTCCGGTCAACATGAATGCCTTAGTTTTGTCCTCCTATCTGCCCCTTCTATGGGTGCACATAGTATCAACTTGTATTGTGTTTCCATCCTGGGTTCTAGGTCGCATGAAAAATTGTAGCTTATAGAATAATTGTATTGACATAAGGTTGGTTTTTTCGAGGGGAATTTAGTCATTTCCTTCACTGTAAGGATGTGGGGTGGGTGGGGAATATACAATAAGAATGATATCTTGAAGGTTATGTAAATTTTAGATGGTTTTATTTTTTTATTTTATGTATTAGTTATAAATATATTTTACTAATTCTTAGATTTCTGTGTTACTTACTCAAGGTAATATTTGTTCTTTTTACTCACGTTTCACTAACGTTTTTGAAATTTTATATTGTTTTTGTTGCCAAGGACTAGAAAGCACTCTATAACAGGAGACATTTGTGGTCTTCTCTCAGCAGCATCTTATGGATTATTTACAGGTAATACATTTCATTCAGAAATCCAGTGTTACTTAAAAACTTTTACAAACAAATAAGTCATCAACTGATATAACTGATATATAGTGTAATTATTTTTTGAATTTTTGTGTGATTATTAAGTTTCTAGTCTAATTCATGCAGTGTTACTTAAGAAATTTGCTGGATCAGAAGAGGAAGGAGATAAGGTTGACGTGCAGAAGCTCTTTGGATACGTTGGTCTCTTTACTCTGCTTGGTCTGTGGTGGCTTGGTGAGTGGAATAATAATTACAGGATCTATTTATTTTCTTCGTCTTCCAACCTTCTGATGTTAAATTAGACTATGTTAGCATACCATGATGGATTTCAGGCGAAACTTGATAACTAGATCAATGGTTGCAAAAGATAATGTATGTTGGACTGGATCTCAGGCCATTGTTTATGATTTTCGCACTAGAATATAATTGGCTTGATTGCTATCATGATTTCTAGTGTTTTTCAGCACAAAAGTCTCTTTATAAGAAGGTCGTTAGAATTGAGTACGTTTTCTTAAGATTGTTACAAGAAAAAAAGAGAAATTAAAACAGAGAAATCATAAGATAGTTGGAAAGAGAAGTGTAAATATATTTTGCAGTCTCTTAAGCTCTGTATGTGGAGTTTTCAAATGGAAAGGGCTCATAACGAAAAGATAGTGCATATTCTTGGGTGTCATGTTATTCTGTTTGAGTTGTATTGCTCACAGAAATGCTTTCCCATGCAGTGTGGCCGCTCAATGCCATCGGGATTGAACCTTCTTTTGAGCTTCCACAATCGAAATCTGTTGGGGAAGTTGTGCTGTTAAATGGCTTCATGGGGAGTGTTCTTTCAGATTATTTTTGGTATGTAAAATGGCCTTCACAAACATTGGGGTCAATGTGGCACCACAGGGACATGAAAGCATCAAACCATGATTTCTGTTATATTTATTACTTGCTGTCCACCTGTAAAAGGATTCTTTGTATTCTTATAAATGGTGCACGATTGGGTTTTCATAGATAACTTCTAAGAGGTCGGTTCGAGTCTGTTGTGTGGTGGCCAAATGTATTATCAGTACTTTGTGGTGGCCAAATGTATTATCAGTACTTTCTGCTATTTTTTTGTTTTTTGTTTTTTCTATGGAGCTACAAGATGTTGTGCCTAATGTTTTTAACATCAAATCAACTAAAACTTTGACAGGGCACTTTCTGTGGTTTGGACTTCTCCATTGGTTGCAACGTTGGGCATGTCCTTGACAATTCCCCTTGCTATGGTAGCTGACATGGTAATTCACGGCCGCCATTTTTCTGCAGTCTACATCTTTGGTTGCATTCAGGTATGTGTATTCATATTATGCTTCATTCATATTGTGACACAAGGCTCGAACTTCTGCCGTCAAACTTACCCTTGAGATGTAGCTCCCAACGATATAGTTAGTTTTTCTGCAGTAAAAATTTACACTAACTACTTTCCATTGGACTCAGGTTTTTGCAGGTTTTGTGATGGCAAACCTTTCAGACAAGTTTTCTAGAAAGGAAGAGTTGAAATAGTGATGTATAGAAAGCTCAGAGAAGTTCCTAGTTTGCATGTAGACTGAATATATACATAGCATACGTAAGATATAGGAAACATCAGCTGCCCATGTATTGTATACAACCTACAAAGACTAAACATGGGATTTTTGGTAGATTTTCATATGCTTAAAGTATGATGGTGTCTCTCTCTCTCTCTCATAATTATTATTATTATTTTTGGGGTGGATTTTCATGTTCTTTTGTCTCTGTTAACCTGGCTGATGAAAATCAAGAAACACTACTTCAATAAGAAGAACTGTAAATTTTGATGTAAAAATTACAAATTTTGAACGGCGTCCGTCCTGGTGTGATCAACTAAAAAGTGAACAAAATGCCAGCTTGGGTCAAGCTAGTTGGCTAGGCCAGTGTTAATGAGTCTGTCCTGTACGCTCAAGTTCGAGTTCCTTTTCGAGTTCCTTTTTGAGTTCTTATGCACTCAAGTTCGAGTCTCTTTTTGAGTTCTTATGCATTCAAGTTCGAGTCCCTTTTGATTCCCTTTTGGCAGATTAATTGAGGCATTAGTAGGCTGGCACAATTAGGGCGGTGGAGTTGGGCTATGGTTTTCATAAGGAATAATTGGGCTCGGCCCGTTTCGATACTAGCAGACGAATTGGGATATTGGATTAAGCTGGGAAAAGTTTATCTTATCTCACATCCAATCAAAATCCAAGAACTTAAACAAATTAAATTAACAGAATGAAATGAGTTTTTTCCCTTTTAATTTTGCCTCGAAACATATATGACATCAATTGAAAATTGAACCCAGCAACAACTTTACTTTTAATTGAAAAAGAAAAAAACAAGCTAAAAACCAAGAAGCCGACCCGAGGCATTGTGTTGAGAGAGCACATATTCGTATCAAATCTCTAGTTTCTGACCGAGTGAAAGTAGAAGAGAAGAGAAGAGAAGAAGAAGATGGAGAAGGGAAAGGGAGTGATGGGAGCAGGTCGAAGATGGGCCGTTGACTTGACTGACAACTCAACCTCCCCTTCTTCCCGCGACGTTCCTGATCCTCCTGGCTTCTCTCGCACCTCCCTCGAACAGGTTTTTTGCCCTTTCCTCTCTTTCTTCCTCGTCCAATTGGGATTTGGATTCGTTCTCAATTGATTTGATTGAGGTTTTTTTTTTCTTTTTTCTCTAGGACGATTCAACTGTGAGTCGCCAGAAGAAGGATGCCGAATCTACTTGGAAAGCCCAGGTTTTTATTCCCCTCCCTAAATTTACATCTATTGAAACATTGAAGTATTTAGGGTTTTTTGCGTTCGTCTTTTAGACCCAGGATTTCGGACATTTTGAGGGGTTAAAAATTGTACCTTTACATCTGAACTTAGTAATCTGATCACAAATTATGAGAAAGATTTGATGCGGAGCATGGTTTAGATTGCGGATGGATCACCATTTTAGCTGTTTCTTTACTGAATTTTGTTTACCCTGGCTACACCAGTGATATTGGATAGTTTGGATTTTTGGGATCTCATGGTTTCTTTATGTTCGAGCAGAAAGCTTGGGAAGTTGCGCAGACCCCATTCAAGAATTTGCTAATGATGGGCTTCATGATGTGGATGGCTGGAAGTACAGTGCATTTGTTTAGCATTGGAATCACATTTTCTGCTCTTTGGCAGCCCATAAGTGCCTTACAGGGTGTAGGAAAGGGTAAGATGCCTGCTATACTTTTTCTTCCCATACAACTGTTGGTAATTTTTTTTTTTTCGCCCATCTATCACTCTATATGCGTGGATTACTCAGGTACAGGGGAATGATAAGGATGGAAAAACATTAAGTTTCTTCTCTGCCTAACATGAAATCCTGTATTATACTTGCTTGTCTATATTGCTGTATCATCATACAAATGCTTTCAAATAACCACCATTCATGGCCTTTGGGCAGTTAATGTACTGCTCCGTTTACTTGTCTCGCTGATGTGACTATCTACTTCTTATAAATGTTGTTTGGCATGATTGATTGCCGAGATGTTGCATGTAGAACTTTCTTTCTTTTTCTTCTTCTTTTTTCCCTGTTAACTGTAGTTTTCATAGGACTTTTTACCACCTTCATATATCCATGCAAATTTTATGGGCATACTTTATGTGTTTGTCAGTTGATTCATGCATATACTTTATTTGCTCGGCAGTTTATTTCTTCTCTCTATTAATGTGATTCTGCAGTTTTTGAGCCTTACAAGGACAGCAAAGTAGATCTTATTGCCCCAAAGTTGCTATTCATTGCCCTTAATTTGGGGGGTTTAGCACTGGGTGTTTGGAAGGTGAATTATTTTTGTTCTTCTTTAATTGCTTTATCCCCTATGGTTATCTTCTTAGAAATCCCATTTACTAAATTTTCATTTTTCTTGGCAGCTTAACACTTTGGGGTTGCTTCCTACACATGCATCTGATTGGGTTTCATCCTTACCCCCTGCTCAGGTAAAATTCTTCCTCCTGAGGTGAAATTCATCTGGCATGTGGGATTTTCTCAATTTATTTTGAAGCATGTCATTTGCTCTAAAAATGTCTGCACCACTGTTTTTACCTAAGCAGTCGCAACCATGGAACCATTCTTAATGTATACTTATCCAACTTGTATGGTGAAGTTGATTTAAAAAACAGTTCAAAGCAAAATAAAGCTTATTGTAGTGGAGAATTCTCCCTACCTATGAGGGAGGGAGAATATCACTGGCTGTCCATAATCAGATTAAATTTTAGTAATTAAATGCTTCTAAACAACTTTGTGCTTTTCCAGCACATGATAAATAAAGAACCAGGCAGCTGAGTGAGCTTCTGAGTGAGTTAGTAACATAGCAGCTAGGTGGAGATATTTAGGGAGGATAGTTCGAGCTAATAATCAAGTGGATGAGGTAGTTGCTGTGTTAGTAAGTTGTAAGTGGCGGGAAGATATTACAAGCTGCATGAGCTGTATAAATAATAACAAAGAATTGTATTGGAATGTTTACAAGGAACTGCAGGCTTCTAGTGGGAAGATTACAATTCCATTGTTACTCTCTGCACGCACACCTGTGGCCCATATGCACCCATGTACAACCCATATCATATCACACACTACAGTACTCTTCTGACAGTTGAATGCTGACACCTTGGTAGTTTCGAGCTTCTTAATATCTTGGAACTCCCATCTAAAACAGCAAAAAATCTGTTTATTGCACATTTCATGCATCTTATCGTATTATCGTTCTTTTTTCAAAATTTGCAATTTACTGGTACACACAGCAGGAGGTGAGTTGCCATTGTTGGTGGCTTCTCCTAGCTGTTTCATAGCCTTCATCTTAGGGCTCCTTTAACCATTTTTGTTTGGTCCAAATTTCAGGAGGTTGAGTACTCAGGTGGTGGCATTCCTCTATATTGACATCAATGTTGGGTTTTGATGGCTGCCAATCTCAAGATAAAAAGATGAATGGCATTTGCAGACGCAGGATGAGATCCTGTTGCTGTTTCCTGGCAAACGACGCATAGCTGGTCTCGATAATGTGATTCTTTCGAGTTCTGAATGATATAACTAAATTTTGTGGCCGTAGACACTGAGCTTGTAGTACTTGTTCCAGTGACTCAATGGATTATCATGAAATCTATATTTTAACACTTTAATTTTGCTAGCAGTTTTGATGGTAATCCAAATTGAATTGTGCTTTATTAGGTTGGGGCTATGGTGTTGACTAATCAATTGAGTGGGGAGGTGCGACTCCTGAATTTGGATCTTACAGGATCAAGGGTCGATTATTTACTTATTTATGTCAATGAGTAGGGGAGATTTGACGTCGAAGTTGGGAACTTTTTAACGATGTGAAAATAAGTATCACTAGACTAATAGCTAGTTGCATCGCATCAGTTAACGGTGACTCGTAAATTTTAATTGTAAATCAGTGCCTCATCCAATGTTTAAATTCAACAAAAATGTTTTGATTTGAATGGCAAAAGTCATTTGAATTTAAATGAACTAGATATTTCCAAAGTAAATTTAGATTTTAGCTATAAAAATTTTTTTACTTTTGGAAAAAGCTAAAACTTTTTCAAAAAAGACAGAAAAATCTTTCAACTTTCCAATAAAAAAAAGACATGCAAATATAAAGGATTACTTATGAAATTCAAAAATAAATAAGGGCATTTTTGTCTATTTTGGTTTCTTTTACAAATATTTTTCTCCCATTTGGCCTTTTCCAAACTGGATTTTTGACGCGATAATCATGAGAAAACCCAAAGAATATATTAAAGAAAAGAAATAAATTCGAAACTTTATTTCTTTTTTGGTAGAAATAAAATTCTCACTTTCAATATCCACCGTTCGTTTAGAAAAAAAAAAAAACACTAAAAAAAAAGGTTTTTAATTATTTTGGTGGTTGAGAAACTTAAAAATCAGGCAATCGAATAATCGAGCATCCTCGTCACATACTCCGATAGCCAACAACCTCTGAAGTCTTTGTCGTGCTCCTTTAGCATCCGTGTGAACGCATCCATGGAGCTAACAGCACAGCAGCTGATCCAATACAACGGCACCGACCCATCAAAGCCGATATACGTGGCACTGAAAGGTCGCGTCTTTGACGTGACGGACGGCAAGTCGTTTTACGGGCCTGGAGGGCCGTACGCGATGTTCGCGGGCAAGGACGCCAGCAGAGCTCTGGCGAAGATGACCAAGAACGAAGAAGACATCACTGCCTCCCTCGACGGCCTCTCGGAAAAGGAGATCGGCGTCCTCACCGACTGGGAGAAGAAGTTCGAAGCTAAGTACCCAGTTGTTGGCCGTGTTGTTTCTTGAAAGTTCTCTATTTTCAATTAGAAATCTTGAAAAGTCTCAACCTTTTATCGTCTTTATGACTTAAATGTATGCAATTTCAAGCAAAATAAGTGTTTATGGGAATTATTTGCTTCTGGGTATCTGTGACTTTGTATCCATGTATCTGATCTTGGATGTTGTGTATGTTTATCCATGGATGAATAAATGACTATGGTTGTGTGAATTTGGTTTTGTTGATTTGGCTGAATTTTGAGCTTGTATGGCTGAGAAGTTTGCAAATTTTTGCAGTTTGATCCAGTTGTTCATATGTGCATTGTTGTGTTGTTCACTGAAATCCCTAATTTTGATGTTCCAAGGCACCAGGGTTTGCCTGTACTGGTGCAACAGTTGCAACAATTGGTGCATGAGACTTATGCTGATTTCGATTTCTCTGCAAGTTTGAGTTCATTAGTTTTGTTCCTAACTCTTCCCAAGTCTGGTGCTGTAATTAAAGTACATCAGAAGACTGATTTTGCTAGCCCCATTGAGAATGTTGACAATTACAAGTTTTGGCCCTTGAATTGGTCATATCAGTTCATCTTTGCAGATCCTTTTTTCTTTGGGTTTCTCTGACTAGAAGCGGTTGTTGTTGGGTTGTTGATAGTCTTGGCACTTGATGAAGGAAAATCTGAATATATGAACTTAAACTAAATGCTTGGTTGCTAATTGTCACTACGCTGGAATTCTGTTTCTATTATATGCATAGATTCTGATGGAATCAAAGTGGACTTCTACCAACCCTTTTAGTTGTCTATGTAGATAAATTAACTCTAGATTTGTTGTCTTCCCTAGGCCATGTTTTCAGGACGAAAATCTCACCCCACATCCGCCAGCACTTTCTCAAGTCTCTTAGTGTGTATGATCTATGCAGAGTGCTTAGTGCATTGTGCGGTGTACAAAGTGCAAGAAAAGTTTACTGTGTATGTTGACGTATCCTCAACCTCATCCATAGTGCTTGTCTCTATCTCTCTCATCATGCGAGGATGTCATATGAGGAGAGAGATAGAGATGATGGCCAGGATATGCCAGAGATGGAGACAGGCGTGGTATACACCCTAAATGGGGAAGTGTTTGTTGAAAGGTTGATGGTTGATGTATGAAAGCATTTTTCTTCAGCTTTGTGTAAAACAATTCATGGCAATCAGTAAATTGGCAGGGGCACTATATGACTGATAATTACCCTTTTTTTAATGTAAAGCTCGAAGAGACATTATTTCGCTTCTTTTGTAAAGCTCAATGAGACATCTAGACAGCTTACAAGTTACTGCTCCCTTCATAAACTCGGCATACTGTTGACGGATAATTCATCCGATGTTGATTCAATGACTAAACAGATTGTTTTTTTCTTGTCAAAGCTGTAACTACACATTTTATAAACATTAATTTTAGTTCTACATATGCTTTTATTTATTGGACTCTACATATGCTTTTATTTATTGGATTATACATGCTATTAAGTTGAGGTCGATATCGGTGTTATAACTTGATGTGTGTGAATTATATTTTATAAAGAAATGTAAAACATATAAAATATTAAAATAAACAGAGATTAGCCCAAAAACCCTACATGATGGACGGGGCATCATTGTCTCCTAGGTGTTTGACGGACCTGATCACTGTGATGAAAATTTTCACGGTTTAGATCTCCTTCAAAATAGGAATTGGATAAGTTAAGTGCTTTGCTCCACGTGCTATGAAAACCCTGAATATAATTTCACTACTCTTTTAAAAGCTATTTTATTTTTCTTTTCTTATTTTCCAAAGGAAATACTATACACTCCATGAGAAGACTCTACGAGTCGGTATAAAAATCATAATTTATGCTCTAAAGGCACCTTCTTCATCCCCCCTTCTTCAAGTCATCCCTAAACAGAGCACAGAAAGCCCTGCCTTTTTTACTCTGTCTCTCACATCACACCATAATCATCCACCGAAACAAATCCAGACCTTTGTTCCCAGTCCATCTCTTTACTGGAATATTGGATCTTGCTTTGTTAATCTTTATTATTTATTATTAATCTAATAATATTGCCATTTTTGTTAATAAAGTTTTTGTTTTTTTGATTTGTAACGAATCAGAGCTTCCTTTCTCAATCCCTATCAAAGATGTCGACTAGAAAACCTTCATACACAAACCCAAAACCCTGCAAGCACCTTTCAGCTTACAAGCTCAAACATGGCTTGAGTGGCTATAAATCACTCCAAAAGTGCCTCAAGACCACCCCAAATGGAAGGACAAGTGTTCAGAATCCTGGCACAGAGATACCCAGATGCAGTTCCTGTAATGGGTATCAAGGTAGACTCTATATTTGTTTGATTTGCTCTTCAATCTCATGCTCAAGCCACGCCCTTTTGCATACCCAGTCTGAGATTGGCCACTATTTAGCTGTGGACATTGAAAGGGCTGAGCTTTATTGCTGTGCGTGCTCTGATCAGGTCTATGATCCTGATTTTGATAAGACTGTGATGTCTAAACACATGGTGGACTTGCCATATAGCACAAATAGTGCAGACAGTATAGGAGAGAGACTGTGTGAAAGGAAGAGGCTGGGTTCAGGTGTAGAATTAGTGGATTTGAAGAAGGCCGAAAAGTCGGCTTTGACGAGAGATCAGAGGGCTAAATCATGTTACCCATTGGGTTTGAGGGGATTGACTAATTTGGGCAATACTTGTTTCATGAATTCTGTGTTGCAAGCACTACTACATGCACCTCCTTTGAGAAATTACTTTTTGAGTGATCGGCATAACCCCAAAACATGCCGGAAAAGGACTGCGAATCGGCTGTGTTTGCCTTGCGAACTTCATGGTATTTTCTCGGCTGTGTATTTGGGGGATCGGACTCCTTATAGCCCGGCTCAATTTCTTTACAGGTCTGACATTGCTCTGCCAGTGTGCTCTTTGGTTACAGCATATCTTGCCAAGTTAATAATGCTTGGTTTTGTGATTTGATGAATGATTTATATTGTTCTTGATACTATGGGGGCCGAAGCCCGAACAAAGAAACAACTACAACAAATGATTGATTTATATTGGATAAACAATTGTTTCAGGAGTTTCATTGCCAGTTTTTGTCTCTGCA
Organism: Prunus dulcis; assembly: GCF_902201215.1. Lineage (NCBI taxonomy): Eukaryota > Viridiplantae > Streptophyta > Magnoliopsida > Rosales > Rosaceae > Prunus > Prunus dulcis. The sequence continues at coordinate 31,711,497 of NC_047650.1, read as the reverse complement.
ATTTGTGGGTTTTGAAGTTCCTTGGATAAGTATAGGAAGTGTTATATTGCTCTCTTAGCAAGTGGAGATGAAGTAATAACTTTTTAAGTTGTATACATGCAAATTACATAATGTGTATGTCCAAGCCGGGCTTTAAGAAAGATACTCAACAGAATTGTATTTTTCTTTGTATACTGAAACCTTCAAATTAGGGTTTCTGTGGTTGGAGTTAGTTGGATTCTTCACATTAATCTATTTAGAAGTGATAGAATTTCTGGAAATGATGGCACCATTTTTCTGATTTTGGATCAAATTCTTATTTGATATGTGATGCTAAATCTCTTGTTAGTTCATGTATGCTTGTATTTTCTTAATTGATACATGCAGTAGACTTACTTTTCAACTGATCCACACTATCTTTTACTTGAAGTTGGTGGCAGCATTCAGAAAATCTGGCAAGTTATGAGCAGCAGGATGCTCATGAGTTCTTCATTTCAGTCTTAGATGGGATCCATGAGAAAGAAAGCAAAGCAAGGAACCAAACTAGAGGTAATTATGGGTCGACTGTTGGCATTATGGTCTTGCCTTTTATGTTTTCAAGAGAGGGATTATACTTGGAAGCACACTGACACTGTTTAGAAGGATGTAGAATTATGGAGCCACTGTATCTAAAGAAGTTCAAGAATCTCAAAAGGATTGGATGAGTTGTGTACACCTTCATAGGATACTGTAGAAGTAATAGATGCATGTGCAATTGTTGTTTTTACATTGTTTAACAGTTATCTTGTACTTATGAAGTTATCATCTGTTTCACAGATACCGGAGATTGCCAGTGTATTGCTCATAGGGTATTCTCAGGACTGTTGAGGTCCGATGTCACTTGTATGACTTGTGGATTCACCTCAACAACTTATGACCCTTGTTTGGACATATCACTCAACTTAGACACAAGCCATTGTTCTTGGTCAGATGCATCTAATAAGCCCGTCAAACCAAATGACAACAGCAGTTCATCTACTCTTTTAGGTTGTTTAGACTTGTTTACAAAACCAGAGAAGTTGGGATCAGACCAAAAACTGTACTGTCAGAACTGTGAAGAATTGCGAGACTCATCGAAGCAAATGTCCATCAGAAAGCTCCCGTTGGTGTTGTGTTTGCATATAAAACGATTTGAGCACTCCCTTGTCAGAAAAATGATGAGGAAAATTGACAGCTATTTGCATTTTCCTTTCTCCCTAGACATGACTCCATATCTGTCTTCTTCAATTGTCAGAAACAGATTTGGAAATAGGATCTTTGCTTTTGAGGGGGATGAATCTGATATATCTACAGAATTTGAGATTTTTGCAGTAGTTACTCATTCTGGGACACTAGAATCCGGCCATTATGTGACGTATTTACGCATAAAAAACCAGTGGTACAAATGTGACAATGCTTGGATTAATGAGGTTGACGAGGGAATTGTAAGAGCTTCACAGTGTTATATGATGTTCTATGTGCACAAGATGCTTTACTATAAATCACACGAAGATTTGAGTCGCCTGCCCATTTCCACACGGATAGAGGCATTTCACAGGGTAGCTGGTTGCTGCTAAATGTGATGTTTCAAATGATGCTTACAGTTGGCTGAACAAGAATTGGACTTTCGATATACATCAAGGCAGGCTATGAACGGTGAGACCGAGAATGCTTCTGCTGAAGGAGCCGTTTCAAGAATCAGATCCCTTTGGCCTAAGGAAATCACGATTCCATGTTGGACGGATGGGGAAAGGCATCACCAAATTGCAGAATTTTTGAAGATCATGGTTTGAAGCAAGGATACATCCAGCTGTGCTGTTAATGGTTTGTTAACGGGTCTTTGTGAATGGATTTTGAGAGATACTAGGCAACTGGTGGAACTCAACTTCCTCATGTTGAGGTTTTTGTGCTCTTTACAAGATTCGTGCTCAGCATTTTTTTTGACTGCAGGTCAGTCATGTATAGGGTAGATCTTTGGAACTAATGTTTATTTGGGGGTTCCACTAACTTTTGCTCTTCCACTTTCTAAATGTCAATATGATTTGTTAACTTTACTCTATTCATCCAATGTTGATGATGCATGAATCTTAAATTGTCTAAAAAGAAGTCGGGAAGTTAGTGCCATTCGACTCTGCTATAAAGTAGTCTTCGATAACCCGCTTCTGCTAAGGTCAATAAAACAACGACGAAGAAAACATGAAGTTCGAATCTTTTCATTCCTCATAGGCTCATTGCCCTTTTTGGTCTGTAATGGTTAGTCGACATAAAAAATAAAACACTTTCATTGTTATTTCCTAATCAAACTCGCATCAAGATTTGTTCTTGGGAGAAACCTCTCTCCAATGGCTCTAGCGTGTTGATAGGAGGCAAGCTACTTAAACCAACCAAGTTGGATCCATTTTATTCCCTTTTTCTTAAAGCATATATATAAAAATCATAATTAAGCTCTTGGGTTTTCTTTGAGGGAAAAAAAAAAGTCCATTTCAGGATGCATTAGGTTTTGTGGTTAACCTAGTCCAATGAGTACCCCAATTACATACATTAGTTTAATCAAAAGCGCTATCATCTCCTTAAGGTTCATGAATCACATAAACATGCAATTCCTACTTTCCGCCATTGAGTTAAGTAATTTTGAGTATGTGGCATCTCGTGATTGGACAGTCTTCCGCGTGATCTTCTGTGAGTTTCGATTGGGAAGTACTAAAGTGTGACAGTTACATATGGTCAATAACCACGTGGTGTTACGAATCTACCCATGTTATGATACATATTTGTTTATTAAGACTATGTTATAAGTTCATGAAATATGGAACTTTCTCATTTACCCGCACCATAACAAGTGAACTAACAACACAACTCAAATCAGAACAAGATCGGCCTCTTAACACAAGTCTTTCCAGTTCCAGAAAGGGAGAGACTTCACCTTGTCACAAGCGGAAGCTATATCCTTATGACTCACATGTCCCCACTTCCGTGCTCATGGAGCCAGTGGCATTCAGCCAGGTGTCAGAACATCATAACTAGGGAAGTCCCATGTACATGATATTATTCCTTTCAAAGACTTAAACAAAAAACCAAAAACCAAAAAAAAACAAAGAGGAAAAAGGAAAAGAAAAGAAGGAAAAAAAATCGGAATTTCTGACCATCTTGCGGGATGGTGACTTTTGAGAAAGCAATTACTTTTCTCTTGTTCGTTTTCTGCTGAGTCGAATGTTTGCGGCCGAAACTTCTTCAGATTCTTACATGAGAGAGAGCGAGGCACTACCCAACGGTTAAACTGTAAAAACTAAAAACTAATATCAGATATTGATAATTTAGGGAGGGTGTAAAGAGTAAACCGGTTGGTTGGTTAAAGTCAACCTGGCGGCAAGAGGCCTTCTGCTACCTTGGAGCTAGCTACCAGGCATTGGATCCATCTGAACTTGAAGTCCTCGGCTTTCATTACCAGATATCTATCATTTTGCGGAGAGAATAAATTTCACATTCATTGCAGAATTAAGTAGAGAAAGCTACTGCTGTCCTTGTGTTTTTTTTTCCTTCTCTGTGTTGTGTGTGTTCGAGGTTATCAAGCAGCAACCAAAACCAAGATCAGAAATTCTAAGCTTCCCTCAGGAGAATCAGATAAAAACTGAATCTTTAACTGGGTTTTTCATTTTGAAGCAGGAAACAGATTTCCACTGTTCAGGAAACACTGATCTGTTTACTGGGTTGTTGTTTTTGGTAAATCTGTATTGGGAAGAGAGTGATGGTGGAGGAGGAGGAGGATCTTAAATCCTCTGGTGACATGATGGAAGAAAATGAGCCCAAAAAAGGGTGTTCTGGTGCTCTCTGCACACCAATCAATTGGTTCAAAATGCTCTGTGTGGAAATGCATTGGAGTTTTGTAATGGGGGTGGTGGTTGTTTATGGAATAAATCAAGGACTGGGTGGAGCTCTTTCTCGTGTGGGCACAGAATATTACATGAAGGATGTTCAAAAAGTGCAGCCTTCTGAAGCACAATTTTATCAAGGAATTACTTCTATTCCTTGGCTTGTCAAGCCTCTCTGGGGTCTACTCACGGATGTTCTCCCAATTTTCGGGTATCGAAGACGGCCTTATTTCATTGTAGCAGGTAAAAGATACATTATTAGTTTCCTGATAAACTCAAAAGTTAAAACTTTTTCTAGTTTTGATATTCAATGTCATATATTCAATTAAGGATAACATTCAAAGTGTTAAATTTGAAGTTGTAAGTGTCTATATTCTAATAGATGTGAATATCAGTTTTGGGAAAACAAAGTCAGAACTTGCCACATGGATTGATTGTTTCATGAGATGACACATTTAGCCATTTCTAGCTGATATGGTTTCCTGATTAGCTAGTCAATGTCTTGTTTGTATTAGGTTCTATTGGTGTGATCTCCATGCTCGTGCTATCATTCCATGAAAAGCTGCACATTGCACTTGCCCTATTGTCATTAACAGCCGGAAGTGCTGGAGTGGCTGTAGCAGATGTCACCATAGATGCCTGTGTTGCACAGAACAGTATTAATCATCCGTCACTTGCAGCCGATATGCAAAGCCTGTGTGCCCTGAGTTCCTCCCTTGGGGCACTACTGGGATTCTCTGTTAGTGGTATCTTTGTTCATCTTATAGGCCCTAAGGTCAGCTTCTTTCACTTGTAGCTGTTCAAAGCTTAAATATTCTCTTCGCTTTTCATATTTCTGTTTGAAACAAAAATATTTTGTTTATTAGAAGAGTTTTTTTGTTCCTCTTCCTTGGTAGGGGGTATACGGGTTGTTGGCAATCCCATTTGGACTTGTATTCTTAATTGGAACTCTGCTTAAGGAACCTCATTCTCCCAATTTCGCTTACACACAGGTAGTCCTTTGCTCCTCTTGATTGTTGTCCTTTTCTTTTCACTTTTCATGCTCATGGTCTAATATTGCATGCTGGGCACAGGTCAATCAGAAGTTTATTGATGCTGGCAAGGCTATGTGGACAACATTGAAATGTCCTGATGTATGGAGGCCATGCTTATACATGTACTTTTCCCTTGCATTAAGCTTGAATATCCTTGATGGAATGTTCTACTGGTATACAGACTCGAAGAGCGGTCCATCTTTCTCACAGGTATTTGACAATTACTTATGAGAGTGAATTTTATTATCTCAGTAATCAGTATATTTTAGAGAATAAGAAGTCAACAGCTAAAACTTCTTTTACATCAGTTCACACCGCTTTGTCCAATGTGTCATTCCAATTTTACTAGATGTCCCTGAAGGGACCACTCTGTACAATGTGAGTAAAGTTAATCATTCACATCTTTTTGCAGGAGAATGTTGGATATATATTCTCCATCGGTTCAGTTGGTTCCCTTTTGGGGGCAGTACTCTATCAAAATGTTCTGAAAGATCATCCTTTCCGGGACTTGCTTTTCTGGACTCAACTGGTTTACAGTTTATCAGGAACACTAGACTTGATGCTGGTCTTGCGATTGAATTTGAAATTTGGCATACCAGATTATTTCTTTGTTGTGATTGATGAAAGTGTATCTCAAATGACTGGAAGGCTCAAATGGATGCCTCTTCTTGTGCTTAGCTCAAAGCTTTGTCCTCCGGGAATCGAAGGAACTTTTTTTGCTCTGCTCATGTCAATCGATAATGTTGGACTTCTCTCAGCAACATGGGGAGGAGGCATCTTACTGCATGTATTGAAGGTTACACGGACACAATTTGATAATCTCTGGCTGGCCATTCTGATTAGGAACTTCTTGAGATTAGCTCCGCTTTGTCTGCTATTTTTGGTACCTAGAGTTGATCCCAACTCTTCCATTCTTCCAACCGAAATCTTGAATACAAAAGAGGATATTGAAACTCAAGAAACAGAGAACATTGAATTGGTCTCCCTTGTGAACAGAGTTGATGATAGATAGCCCTACAATATACCATTCACATCAAAATCATCTTAGGTTTCAGAAACATACTTAGAAGACCAAGGCAAAGTTGCTTTAGGTTGATACTTTGAAAGAGTTATGATGAATGTACTATTGTTATATATATTTTAATTATTTACCACATTTTTTCTTATAAATGGGAGAAGTATTTCATGGTAGTCCAACTTTATATAGTGAGATCCATTAAGCAGGTTTTCTATTTAACTTCTTGACACAGAATTTTGATGAGAGTTCACTACGGGAACACTGTAAAAACAAAATCCAAGACCGGATTTTGATAATTAAGTTAAGATAAGGTGTAAACTGTAAACCGTAAACCGTTTGGTCAAAGTCAGGTCGTTCTGTTACCTTGGGGCTAGCTACTGCCAGGCTTTTGATGCATCTTGAACTTGAAGTAATTGGTTTTCCTTTTCCTGATCTATTACTTTTGAGAAGGATAAATTACCATAATTGCAAAATTAATTTGAGAGAGCTATTGTCTTTGTGTTTGAAAGTTTTTGTTTTTTCTGTGTGTTGTGTGTGCTGGAGGTTTTGTCAGCGGGTTCAAGGTTATTAATTTAAGCAGAAACCAAAGCCAATATCAGAAGTTCTAAGCTTCACTTTGAAGAAACCCAGTTCGAGAAAATCTGAATCTTCAACTGGGTTCTTCATTTTCAAGCATAGTTCAGGAAACACTAATCTGTAAACTGGGTTGGTGTTGTTTTCTGATAATCTGTATAGGAAAGTGAGTGATGATGGAGGAGGAGGAGGAGTAGGAGGAGAGTCTTGATCCCTCTGCTAATATTGTGGAGGAAATGAGCCCAAAAAAGGGTGTTGTGATGCTCTCTGCACGCCAATTCAATGGTTCAAGATGATCTGTATGGAAATGCCTTGGAGTTTTGTATGGGGGGTGGTTGTTGTTTATGGAATAAGTCAAGGACTGGGTGGAGCTCTTTCTCGCGTGGGCACAAAATATTACATGAAGAATGTGCAAAAGGTGCAGCCTTCTGAAGCCCAATTTTATCAAGGAATTATTTATTTTCCTTGGATGGTCAAGCCTATCTGGGGTCTCCTCACGGATGTTGTCCCAATTTTTGGGTATCGAAGACACCCTTATTTCATTTCTGCCGGTAACTGATCCAGTATTAGTTTCCTGTTAGCTCAAAAGTAAAAAACTTTTAAGTTGGTTTTCATGTTCAAGGTTGCATAGCGATTTTGGGATTCTGAGATCCCATTGATATATGTTTACATTCTGCCTTAAATGCCACAAGCTTTAGCTCCACTTTCGTAGTCTAATAGATGTGAATATCACTTGACTTTTGTGCTTTTTTGAAAAAAGTCAGTACTTGCCATATGGTGTTTAGACCACATTCTGCCTTAAATGCCATCTGGGGGTTTTAGAAATTTCTTGCTGACATGGTTTCCTAACTAGCTGGTTCATGTTTTCTTGATGATAGGTATATGGGAGTGATCTCCATGCTCCTGTTATCATTCCATGAAAAGCTGCACCTCGCGTTTGCCGTCTTGTCATTAACAGGAGGAAGTTCTGGAGTAGCTGTAGCAGATGTCACCATAGATGCCTGTGTGGCACAGAACAGTATTAATCATCCTTCACTTGCATCTGATATGCAAAGTCTGTGTGCCTTAAGTTCCTCCATTGGGGCACTAGTGGGATTCTCTATCAGTGGTATCTTTATTCATCTTATAGGCCCTAAGGTCAGCTTCTTTTGATTATAGCAGCTCAAAGCTTTGAAACTTTTCCTTTTCATATTTCAGTTTAAAAATATAAAGTTTTCTTCCTTTTTTCTGGTAGGGAGTAGACGGCTTGTTGGCAATCCCAGCTGGACTTGTATTTTTAGTTGGAACTCTTCTCAATGAACCTCATTCACCCAACTTCGCTTACACACAGGTAGTAGTTTCGTTTACTCCTGTTGATTCTTGGTTCTTTTCATGCTAAATATCTCCTATTCCATGCTGGGAGCAGGTCAGGCAGAATTTTATCGATGCCAGAAAATCTATGTGGACAACATTGAAATGCCCTGATGTGTGGAGACCATGCTTGTACATGTTGCATTGAGCTTGAACATCCTTGACGGAATGTTCTACTGGTATACAGACTCGAAGGAGGTCTATCTTTCTCTCAGGTATTTGGCAGTCACTTATGACAGTGAATTTAAGAAACTAAGATATGAGTATATTTTCCAATAAATAAATTTAACAATTCAAGTCTTTATGCAGAAGAATGTGGGATATATATTCTCTGTAGGTTCAGTTGGGTCTCTTTTTGGGGCAGTACTATATCAGCATGTTCTAAAGGATCATCCTTTCCGGAGCTTGCTCTTCTGGACTCAGTTGCTTTATAGTTTATCAGGCATGCTAGATTTGATGCTGGTGTTTGTAGAACAAATATTTCGGCTTCCAATCACAATGCGCCACTTGGATAAGAATAATATCTCCTAGGTAAATTAATTGAGCCCATTTATTTGACAAATTAATTGATACTAAAAATAGAGATATTATCTTAAATATGAGATATTACCTTTATTTAACAAGATAATATCACCAAATTAAGATATTATCCAATTTGGAGATATCATCATCAATTAGTGATTTGATCCCAATCATATCCCTAATTGACTCAATCTCTACAATTTGGGGAAAGAATAAGAATATATTCTTTGAAAAACCCTAGATGCCTAGAGCCCTATAAATACATGGCTACATTCAACAAACAAGGTAATTCAATTTCTACTCGAAAAACCCTACACTATATCTCTCGCTGCCTCCATATTTCCCTATCACGGCTCCGGCCACAACACACGGCTCCAGCCACCCGAGGGCGAAGAATCTTCAAGTGGATATTCTCCAGTGAGAATATTTGCACAGGGAATTAAATAAGAACCAGATCAGTTCAATTTTCCAAATGCAAATCACTTAAGCTAATTTTGAGAAGAAAGACTATCCGTTTTTTCTTTTCTTTTTTGGTCTAAAACTGAAAATATTAATGGCAATAATTCCTTTGAGAAATTTAGCAGAAAATTTTGTAGAAATTGTGAAAGTTGTAGGCTTTTGTTACCAATGCCTAAGGGTCTGAGCTCAATTAGACCACATAAATTTTAATTGTCTTGTTCAATCCACCAACTCACTCAATCAATGAAAACCTCACATTAACAGATTTCTTTCTTGGGGTTTTTTCAACGACCAAATGATGTCGTTTTAAAAAATTAATGATGGTATTATGAGAATTGAGAAAATTTTATTAAAGTCTCTTTTCTATTTAAAAAGCGGTTCGGCTTCTTTTAAAATATGTTGTCAAGAGATCACTGCTTTTAAAATAATCAGGATATTTGATTTTTACCGAACACCTTAAATTGCTTAACTTTAAAGTAAAGCATATTTTTTGCCAAAAAAAGTATTCCCAAACGGGCGACCAAGGATTTAAGGTATGCCTTCATTCCTCTCTATTTCACATCATCCTCTTAACATTCTTTTATTTATTGATTAAATTTTGTTTTAAGTAACTTAATTCATAGTATGACCAATTTTGAATAAAGGAACTTTCTGTTCAATGTTGAAAACCCTACCAAATTTCTACAATGACTTTTATTCATTTTAAATAACCATTTGGTTTCTTTTCTATTCTATGAAAGGTCATAAGTTTCTTTTCAATAAAGCCATGTTTGAAAGAAAACAATGATTGTAAATTTGTAGCAAACCATATCATTATCACCAAAATCATTAAAGATTTCATTAACATTTGAACAAGACCAAGCCAAAGTTGCTCACCGAAAGTTGACGCTGGAAAAAGGTTGGATCTAAAACAAGCTGTTCACCATGTATCTTGGTATCGTGCATGTCATTTGGCACACACGTATTTACATTCAAATAAACGTTCCCCCCAACCCACTTAATAAGAAAAATTACCACTGAAATGAATTTCTCTAAATTTACTTCATCTATTTGCCCTTGAAGTTGTTTGGTGGCGGCGTTGTACTACCTTAACGACCCACAGTTTCGAAGCTATAAGTTAATGATAGCTGAGAGGAACCAGTTTGTTGTTGAGGTTGAGGTTGAGGCTGTGGATAATCATGCATGTCATGTGGAAGTTCAGGCAAAGGTGCTTCAAGCTGAAGAACCTTCATCACTTGCCATGCTTTTGGTCTTTCCTTCTTGTTGGGACGAGTACACCATAGTCCCACAATTAACAGGCATTCCATTTCGTTTCGAACAAAATTCATATCCAATCTCTCATCAGCTGCAGAGAGCAGATTTCCGGCAAGGTACAGCTGCCAAACCCACCGAAAAAGCGGTATGTGATATTCTTCATCCTGATGAGTCCTCCTTCCACATGCAAGTTCCAAGGCCACAACTCCAAAACTATACATGTCTGACTCTTCACTAGCCTTCCCTCCATTTGCATATTCCGGAGCTATGTAACCAAAAGTCCCTACCACTCCTGTTGTCTGAGTCCTGAACCGCGGATCCACGAGCTTGGCAATCCCAAAATCACCAAGCTTAGTCTTGAAATCGTTGTCCAACAGTATATTAGCTGATTTGATATCCCTATAAAGGACACACTGCTCTGCATCTTCATGTAGGTAATGAAGGGCTGTGGCCGAGTCTAAAGCTATCTTGTACCTGAAATCCCATTGCATGGTTGTTCTAGAGCCGAATAGATGCGTGTCAAGACTGCTGTTAGGCATGTATGCATAAACAAGTAAGCACTTGCCTTGCTCATGACACCATCCAATGAATTGCACCGGGTTCCTGTGTATTAAGCGGCTTATTATTTTCACGTCGTTGATGAAGACGCTCTCATAGTGCTTAGATTCTGGGAAGATTCTCTTCACAGCAACTGTGCAGCCTAGATCTTGTATGATTCCTTTATAAACTTGTCCTGACCCTCCTTGGCCTAGCCTTCTATCGTTTGCGAAGTCGTTGGTGGCTGCAACTAATTCTTGGCAAGGCTTGCCTCTCAAGATCTGTGGAGGCTGTTGAATAGTAATTTCCACGTCCATCAATCCTGTTTTTCCGCTTCTTTACCACCAACCAGCATATGGCTACACCAACAATCAAAATGAAGACAGAAACTGCAACGGCCCCAATCAAGAATACCCTCCTCTCCTTCTTTTTGGTACTTATCTTCTCTGAGTTTGAGATGAAATCCCATGTATATATAGCATTCCGCTCTCTGTAAAAGCCATTGGAAGTTGAAAATCCAATTGTAACCCACTCTGGGAGAACCTTTCTCAGGTCAATAGCGTAAGAAAGCGAAGAGATGGCCACGTTAGTATTTTCCTCATATGTCCAAACCACAGTGAGGTTCTTGGTGGAAGCACTGTAAGTTATCTGTACGTGAGCCATCTTCCCACTGTTGCCGCCAGCATCCCAACTGGCATGAACAACTGAGGATATGGTATTGATATTGATCCCAACGTGTGACCCGAGTGGATCCCATTGGTTTGTGAAAGTGTCGAACTCAACCATTACAATTTGGTTTTGGGATGCTTCAAAACGAGTGGTGCTGTTTAATAATCCTAGCTCACCACCAGCAGAGTTTGGTGGAATTGGATAGTGAACAGGGGCAATGAAAAAGACAATTCCATTAGCAAACAAGGTTCTATTACGAATGTCGATAACGAAAGAGAAATTAGTAGTGAAGTCTGCCAGTTTAGCAGAGTCCCATAAGTGCAAAGGTTCTGCATACGTAGCCCGGCCAGTGCGGAAATATATATCTGTGTCTGTGATCGTGCTGAGTTCAATCACTCCGAATGAAGAAGGCGCGGCATCACCTTCATAAAGTATGTTGTTTGCATCTAGACCAAAGCGTTTGATGCTGAAGGAAAGTGGATGAACAAAGCGTTGGAAAAAATTGAAGAACATGAAGAGAACAATAGAGCAGTTTTTCAAGGATTGAAGACGGAAAGTTGATAGCCTGCTTAGAGACATCGCAATGCAACCAACAAGAACGTGAAAATCTGCAATGCAACGAATAATAGAAATGTACGTGGCAACTTCAGTGAAGAAGTCAGAATTATGAAGAGTGTAATGAAGACCAAGGATTGCCATGTTTTAAAGGGAAAGAAGCCCAGGACTTTGACATTCAAAACAAAAGCCCAAAGAAATTAAAATGGTCCATGTTTTTTTTTTTTAATATAAAAAAATCAAGAATGGTCCATGTTAGGTATTCTGGACACACTGCAGGATGAAATCAATTGGAAAAACAACAGTTGTTTTGAAAGGCATGGGAGTCTTTGGGCTTATTTCATACGCAATTTCTTTTTTCTCAATTCAATTGCAGTCTCCGAAGTCCTTCTTGACTGTTCTGTTTTTTTTCATCCTCTTTACAGACAGACAAGGAAGGATTTGATGCAATACAACGAATTGATGGTTCTTTAAAATTTAAGATTGGAACCTTCGACATTGTCAAGTCATGACTTCACAGGTTCATTTGTCAACTCTTGAGTTGAATAAACCAATTGAAGGACGTATAAAAGAAAATATTAGAAAGAATTTTACGTGTATTATTGAAAATTTTGTGAAAAATAAGTGTATTAAATATGAAAAATGTGTATGTACGTGTAAAATGTGAAAATGCTAAATTCTTTATAAGGGTAATAACTCTGAAAAAGTCAAAAGTCAAAAGGGGACAATAGAAACTCGGGTGGCCTAATAGTAATGGTTAATGCTCTAAACTACTCTTATCGATAAACAAAAATCTGGGGAAAACAATTATTAAAAAGACAGTATAGCCGGTCGGCTATACTATTTATAAGAAATTGTAGGAAACGAGACCCCAGTAAAGCCGTGCGGATATACTCTTTTTTTAAATTCCCAGTATAGCCACGCGGCTATACTATTTATTTTGGGGGGGGACTTCTCAAAAGCAGTATAGCCGCGCGGCTATATTATTTTTTAATAATTAAAAAACCATAGTATAGCCGCGTGGCTTTCCTCTTTAGGTATATTATATTTAAAAGGGTATAACCGCGCGGCTATACGATTTATAAAAAATTATATATAAAAAGACCCCAGTAAAGCCGCTCGGCTATACTCTTTTTGAAAAAAAAATCCCGGCTATACTCCTGCGGAGTTCTTCTTGGCTTCTAAATATGGAAGATTATGATAATAATGAATCATTAAAATACTGTCACTTGTTCTATTGAAGTGCCCTTAATTTAAATAATCTAGTGTGTATTGTCTAATTACTAACTAAAGTAACACCGAAATCTAGAATATAAAATAGGAGACTGAAACTCGAGAAGCAGAGAACATTTGATAGCCCAAGAAGAAACAATTCACATCAAGATCATTTTAGATTTCATAAACATACTTGGATTGGATGAATAACAAGCCAAATTAAGTTGCTTAATTAGGTTCAAGGTTCAATGAAGTTCTGTTCTCTACGTCAATACCTGATGATGCAGTATGCTAGTTCATTAACAAATGAAATAGCCACATATACTTGAAAAAGCATGTCGAGCAAAGTCACAGAAACACTAGCACCCAAATCCAAAGATAAGACTTCATGAATTCAAAATCATGATACAACCCTAGTCCAAAGAAGAAGAAAAAAGAAACTATTTTGTGGTTGTACTATGATCATATGAGATCATGATGAGACAGATGATGCTCAAGTTCATGCATGTCATGTGGAAGTTCCGGCAATGGTGCTTCAAGCTCAAGAACCTTCATGACTTTTCCAGCTCTTGGCCTTCCCTTGTTGTTGGGATGAGTGCACCATAATCCCACTATTAACAAGCATTCCATTTCATTTTTATCAAAAATCTTATCCAATCTCTCATCAGCTGCATAGAGAAGATTTCCTGCAAGGTACAGTTGCCAAACCCAACTGACAAGTGGCACATGAAATTCACCATCCTGGTAAGTCCTCCTTCCACAAGCAATTTCCAAGGCCACAACTCCAATACTAAACATGTCACACTCTTTACTGGCCCTTCCTCCATTTGCATATTCTGGCGCTATGTATCCAAAAGTCCCTACCGCCCCTATTGTTTGAGTCCTGGACCATGGATCAACAAGCTTTGCAATCCCGAAATCACCGAGCTTAGTGCTGAAGTCTTTGTCCAACAATATGTTAGCTGATTTGATATCCCTATGAAGAACACATTGCTCTGCATCTTCATGTAGATAATGAAGGGCAGAGGCCAAGCCTAAAGCTATCTTATACCTGAACTTCCATTGCAGGGTTGTTTTACATCCGAATAGATGTGTGTCGAGGCTGCTGTTAGGCATGTATGCATAAACAAGTAAGCATTCGCCTTCCTCATGACACCATCCAATAAATTGCACCAGGTTTCTATGTATTAAGCGGCTTATAATTTTGACTTCATTGATGAAGATTTTCTCATAGTAATCAGATTTTGCAAATATTTTCTTCACAGCAATTACACAGCCTAGATCCTGTAAGATTCCTTTATAAACATGCCCTGACCCTCCTTGGCCTAGCCTTCCAGTGTTTGCAAAGCCATTGGTGGCTGCAACTAATTCCTTATAAGAAAATCGTTTAGGGAATGCTCGTCTCTCAAGATCCTTATTTATGGAGGTCACATCCTTGGAGTAATTTTCATGTCCACGAATCCTGACTGTTCGCTTCTTTACAACCAACCTACACAAGGCCACACCAATCATCAAAATTAACAAAGTTAAAGCAGCAATTCCTCCTATCAAATATTTCTTCTTAATTTTCGTATCCTTTTGTTTGTTTCGTATCTCACCAGAATCCAAATGTGCTTTGAATTCCCAAGAACTTATAACATGCCGCTCAGGGGCTGTTCCAGTAGCAGCTGAAAAACCAATAGTAACCCATTCGGGGAGAACCTCTCTTAAGTCAACACGGTGAGAAAGCGAAAACGAACTGTCAATAAAAGCAGGATTTGGGTTTTCCTTGTATGTCCAAAACACACTGAGGTAGTTTGTGGTAGCATTATAAGTTATCCATGCATTAGCCACCTTCCTTCTGTTGCTGCTAAAAACCCAACTGGTGTTAACAATTGAGGAGATTTTGTTTACATTGATCCCAACATGAGGTCCATTTGGATCCCACTCAATATTTGTGTACGAATCAAACTCAACTGCTACAATTTTGGTTTTTGGACACTGCAAAATTAGTGCTGATGTTGAACAATCCTAGACTACCACCAGCAGAGTTAAGTGTAATTGGATAGCCAACAGGAGCAAGGAAAAAGGCAAACCCATCACTGAATTTGCTACTGTTATGAGTGTCAACCATGAAAGTGAAATGGGTTGTGAAATCTGCTAGTGAACCGGTAGCAGAGTCCCATAGGTGCAAAGGTTACGAATAGGTACACCGCCCTACGCAGAACAATTGGGAGACTGTATTGAGTTCTACCATGCCTAAGGAAGTCGTGGCATCACCTTCATAGAGTATGTTCTCTGTATCAAGGTTGAACTGAGGTATGGTGAACGAAAGGGGAGGCGTGACATTGGTTTGATGAGCAAAGATAGGCAGAAGATTGATGAAAATGAAGAGACAGATGTAGCAATTATTATTCATGTAGTAATTACGAAAGGTTACCTGGCTGCAGCTTAAACATGGTTGCTTTGTTCAGAGATGTGCATGAAAATCTGCAATGCAAAGAATCAAAGAAAGTCTTCATTGGGTTGAGAAATATATGTAAGCGGTAAAGGACCAATTGAGTTGACAGAGTCTGTTTTTTGTCTTAATTGCAATTTGCATCAAAACGACATGCACAATAGTACTACTGAGGCAAAAGGAACCAATGGCATACATAAAAAAAGTTAGCCGTCCCGAGGATTTAATAGCTTTTGTATTGGCAGGATGAACGGCTTTGACAAGGTCGCATTGGCTTCACTCTCAAATATCTATCGAAGAGGCTAGGGAATGGGAGTAATGCTACATTTATCATATTTTTATTTCATATTTCTATATTATATAATGTGGTGTGTTCATATTATATTCACATCAATTAAATTAATGAAGTGTATTTTAATTAAGATAATTAGAAAAATAAATACTGGAATAAATCATATAAGAAAAGAAAATATTAAATAATTTTAATTAATTGATATAGTTGTCTACATCAGCTGACACATAATATGGTATAAAGATGTGGTATATAAATGTGGTAAGAGTAGCATTATTCAGAGAATAATTTTCATGCAAAGGTATACCACCAACCATAGCGGTATCACAAACCAATAATACAATTTTATGTAAAAAATTTAAAATACATGATAATGCATGATTGGCCTTGTATACCGCCATAGTAACATCCCGATGTATGCAATGCAAGTGTTTCTCAATTTCGTTATCCTCCAACTTGATATATATGTACGATTGGATTATATATGTTTGTAGGCTTTTAGCGGACTGTGGGCTTATTTAGATTGTAGGGTATGGGCTGCCTACTCAGCAAACCCTATTTTTGGGCTTAGCATGACACTCCAACTTGGCCCACTCTACTTCAGAGATGCATGCAGCCCTAGGGTCACGAAAATGGACGCTCATTACGCAACAAAACAAATATAGGACAAAAAGAAAAGGGTTTTTGCCTCCGTGACCAAACACCTCGGAAGCTTTGCTCTTATTCCGGGTTAGGGTTAACTCTTTGGCAATCACAGATTCTCCTTGGCGCCAACTAAAACCTTGGAAATCAAGTCTCTCTCAGTACAAACTACAAACAGGTAAAAGCACCAAACTTTTTCACCATCTGGTCAAACCTTTGAATATGAATCTTCTATATATCGCATACTGTTTTCTCCTCTGGGTTTTCGGAATCATGGACATTGTCAGAGAATAAATTCCTATTGCAATACAAATTTTGGGAATTTATGCTCAAGTGCTGTGCTGCATTGGTTTTAAAATGTGGAAGAAAAATTTAAGTTTTTAAGGTTGAAAAGCTAAAGAATTCAACTTTCAAGTTTTGCTCATGTTTTCTTCGTGGGTGTAATGAATTTGCCAATTGGGTTGCAGATTTCAGCTTAATTTTGATCACATTTTTAATCGCTTGTTATTGTTCATGTTGTATGAGGTTCTCATACTAAGTAAGCGTAAGCATTGCTGGTTGAAGTTGCACTGAATTTTGTTATAAGAAAACTGATTAAACTCTTCTCAGAGTTTCTGTTCATTAGAGGAGAAAGAAATGGGTTGCCAAACCGCTGCAACCAATGATCGTTCAAGGACATATTGGACACCAGCCATGGAACGCTACTTTATTGATCTTATGTTGGAGCAAATGCATAGAGGAACTAGGAGTGGCCATACTTTCAACAAGCAGGCCTGGACAGACATGCTCACTATGTTCAATGGAAAATTTGATTCTCATTATGATAAAGATGTTTTGAAAAGCCGATATACAAGTTTGTGGAAGCAATTCAATGATGTGAAGAATATTCTTGGCCAGAGTGGGTTTTCTTGGGATGAAGCTTGTCAAATGGTGGTAGCTGATGATTACATATGGGATGCTTACATCAAGGTGCAATGCTTCCGTACCCGTTCGTTGTTTGTAAAACAATTTATTCCGTAACTGTGAAATGACATCAAGTGCATGTAGGTTCACCCGGATGCACGACCGTACAAAACTAAAGCAGTCTTGAATTTTAGTGATTTGTGCCTCATTTATGGGTATACAACTGCTGATGGAAGATACAGTCGATCAAGCCATGACTTAGACTTTGATGATGAAGTTCAAGGAGTAGCCATGGGTTTGTATCCTTTCCTTGTCATAAACATAAGACTAATGTTTGCTTTGTTGTTGGACTGAATAATTATCAATAGTTCAATTTTAGAGACTAGTGTTGGAAGGTTGGTGTTTGCTAGTGCAATGTTCTCATGCTTGATGAGCTGATCAGGAAGCATATATAACTCATTCTTTTGTGTTTTGAGAGGAAGTTATGGTACAATCTTCAACATTGTGATAAATAGGTGATCTGCTTATTGTTAGTCATAAAATGAGCACAACAAGAATCAATGGCCTGATAATCTGAATTTGGTCATCAATGATGGTTGACTTTCTAAAATTACTTATATTAGTACATAATTAAATCATATTCATTAGTATGAGATGACAAGTTAAACCTTTCTCAATATGTAGGTGATGGAATCGGCAGCCTTGCTCCTTCAAGTAGTGAGCGTCCAAGGACAGATTGGTCACCAGCCATGGATCAATATTTCGTCGACCTTATGCTGGACCAAGTAGGAAGGGGCAATAAGACTGATAATACATTCAACAAGAAAGCCTGGACAGATATGCTTGCTAAATTTAATGAAGAATTTGGACCTCAACATGGCAAACGGGTTTTAAGACATCGATACAAGAAATTGTTGAAATACTACAGTGATGCAGCAACTTTACTAAGAAAAAATGATTTTTCCTGGGATGAAAAGCGGAATATGATTGTAGCTGATGATGATGTTTGGGATGCTTATACAAAGGTACACTGTCATGAACGTTTCATCTTTCATTCACTTTTTTTTGGTAATTTTTTCCTTCTCTCCATTACTTTTCCTTCCAATAACTGATTAATATAGGATTACTAGTACAGGCACACCCTCACTCACGGACATACAGAACAAAAACCTTGCCAAACTACTATGACATGTTCCTAATATTTGGAAGTGAACCTGATCTTGGCATCGACAATCATTTGCATCCACAGAAAGACGTTGATGACATATCAAAAGTCAAAGTTGGTAAGT
The DNA here is from genome assembly GCF_902201215.1 of Prunus dulcis. Lineage (NCBI taxonomy): Eukaryota > Viridiplantae > Streptophyta > Magnoliopsida > Rosales > Rosaceae > Prunus > Prunus dulcis. Next base: position 31,692,882 of record NC_047650.1, on the reverse strand, counting down.
TATAATTGGTTGCACAATATTCTTAGAGATGTACAAATCTCTGGAAAGAGAACTGGGAACCACATACTGTTGTTCATTTCCTTATAAATAAATATGTTACCCAATGACGTATGAAAGTTGCTGGTCTTTCAGTTTCCTTGTCACCAATAAAGAGGAGTTTTAGGGTTTATCAATCATGAAAAGTTTCTTCTTTATTTCATTCTCTGTAGCTTGTTTTAATGATAAATGAGAATTACCCAGTTATAGACGAGAAGAGTCGTACTATTTTTTCACATTAAATGTCTCTACTTGTTTTTTTTTTTTTTTTTCCTTTGTGGTGCTTAAATCTTCTCAAGAGTGAAGGGGTTACTCTAACTTGATATTTAATTCTGTAGGGGAAGGAAAGGGGGGCCAGACCCCAACTGTCAGTGATCGTACAAGGACATATTGGACACCTCCAATGGACCGCTATCTCATTGATTTGTTACTAGACCAGGTGCATAGAGGAAATAAACTAGGGCAAACATTCATTACTCGGGCGTGGATTGACATGGTTACATCTTTCAATGCTCGATTCAGATCTCACCATGACAAAGATGTTCTGAAGAACCGGTACAAACATTTGCGAAGGCAGTACAATGACATCAAGAGTCTTCTTGAACATGGCGGGTTTTTGTGGGATGAATCACGAGAAATGATAGCAGCTGAAGATAATGTTTGGGATGGTTATGTGAAGGTAAACTTCTCCTTGATTAACTCAAAAATTTAGTAGCTTCCCTTATACTGACATATAATGCATGCAGAACCATCCTGATGCTCGACAATATAGAGTTAAAACTGTGCCAGGCTACAACAAATTGTGTGTTATCTTTGGAGAAGAAAATTCCGATGGAAGATACAGTCGTTTGGCATGCAATTCAGATCCTTGCGGTGAACTACCATTTTTAATGACTGGTATGCTATTGTTACCTTCTCATATTAGTCTGATTTTACAGTAATGTACGTTCCAAATTCAAAAAACAAATAAAATTACATTCATTTGTTGAACATGAATTGCTTTGCATGTACCACCAACAGAGAAATATAGGATAGATTTGATGCTACACCTGTTTACTCTTATTTGTAATTGTTTCTTCCATAATGATATGGATGAAATGTTTAATGCCCTTTATGGGTCTAAAGTAGATATTAGGCCGTCGTACGAAATGCAGTGCCAGGGTAGCTTTTGTCTCATGTGCTCTTAAAATGACTTGAAGGCCATGTCTAGAAGTGTACTTATTGCTTAGTGTTAGACTTGATGTTTTGTATCCTCGTGTTTTTTTTATAAATAAAATAAAATAACATTTGTAGGTGAGGAGAAGAATGACCAGTCTCACACTGGGGTTCCTCTGAGGATGGATTGGACACCAGCAATGGACCGTTATTTTATTGATCTTATGTTGGATCAGCTACATCAAGGAAATAAGATAGATCACACATTCAATGAGCAAGCATGGGCTCACATGCTTGAATCATTTAATATGAAATTTGGACTTCAATGTGATAAATATGTCCTAGAAGATCGATATTTATGCTTGGTGAAACAGCATGACTACATCAGCATTCTTCTCAATCACAGTGGATTTATGTGGGATGAAAGTCAACAAATGATAACCGCCGACAATGACACTTGGGAAGCCTACATCAAGGTGCGTTCTGGTTGTTCATATCTCGAAAACTTGTTTATCTGTAGTTTCCAGTTGTTTATGTAAGATCTGTTTGCAGGAACACCCAGATGCTATCCAATACAGAAATGCATTTTTAGGTAGCTATAGTGATTTGAGCAAGATTTTTATAAATACAGAATTAGATGGAAAATTCAGTGGTCAGGGTGTGGGAATGGAAGCTGGCCTCATTGCCTTGGAAATAGAGATGGATAGAGCATCCGGAGATGTGCACTTATTAGCTGAGGACATTGAAATGTCTGATCAACAGAGAAAGCGGCCAACTGTGATGCCATCAAACTCGGGACGTTCTACAAAAGCACAGAAAACAGGCAAGGAAATGCAAAAGGCTCTTGCAGAGATGGCAGGTCTGGTTACAAAACTGGCAAATAATAAAGAGGATAGTAACTACAAATCAATAGAAAGTGCAATCGATGCAATTCAAGCTATACCAGACATGGATGATGAGCTTATGTTGGATGCTTGTGACCTATTAGAAGATGAGAGAAAGGCAAAGACATTCTTGGCCTTGGATGCGGCACTGCGCAAGAAGTGGTTATTAAGGAAGCTCCGGCCGCGAAAGTAGCCGTTATGGTTTCAGCGACCTTGTCTCACATTTTGGTTAGGTCCCCTCTTTTTTGATTTGTTTTCTTTTTTTCTTCTTTTTAACATTTAGTCCCCTCCCTTGAGTAGATTTCGAGTCTTCTGCAATGTAAAGAGAAGGATTATCTATAAGTAGGTTTCTAGTCTTGTGCAATGTAAAATGACTAAATTTCTTGTCTTTCAAAGCCTTGAGCAAGCATGCCAGCAATTTGTTCCTCTGTTCATTCTATTAAAATAGAAAGCCTATGCACTAAAACTTAGGCGCAATGTGAGGCATAACAATGGTAGAAGCGAGACTCAAATAGAGTGGCAGAAGAAACTGTAACCGAGCCTCTAGTAAATAGAATAAATATGAGATTTTGCTTGTACACTTGAATCAAAACAGTCAGTGCGTCCCATCAAATACAAAGTACATGTAATTGCCAAACGCATACAGAAGATCAGGTGAGAAATGAACTTCAAAAAACTAGGGGAAGATTCTGATGGCTTCATTTCTCATCCCCTGGTGGATTACAAAACCAGTACCAAAATGTGGCATTTGAAAAGCAAAGAAATACCTACCCTCCTTGGTCATCGCAACACAACTGAGATATATGATACCTTAAAGTGATTATAAGGTAATTCCCAAACAATTGGTTACCAAGAACTAGATTTCCTCTTACAGGATGTCACTAATACTAGAAACGATGGAACGGCTTTTCACAAAGTAACCATAGAATTCTTCTTTCTTCTTCCAAAGCAGACTCCAGCTTAACTCCATCTTGGCCTGGACATCAACTTCATCTAAAAACACCCACCTCAATTTCTGAACGACCCAAGAGGTTCAATTTTGGAAAATTACCCACTAGATTCCCAACTCTTTTCCAAGGAAGTTGACAAGGATTCACTTCATTCGTCTCCTCCTATCCCTGTCTCTTTCTCTGCCTCTATCTCTCTCATGGTCATCCCCCTCTCTACTTCCACTCTTTTCACGGTCCCGAACCCTATCACCTTCAAAATCATGGGCTCTATCTCTGTCGCTACCACGCTGTCTTTCCCGATCTCTGTCCAAATCATGTTCCCTCTCCCGATCTCTGTTTGACGATCTCTGTAGCGGACTATCACTTTGGCTTCCACTGCGGTGCCGCTTTCTTGAAGTATTATCATCATCCCGTCTGTCCTTCCTCTCTGAAGATGTTCTCTCTAAAGAATCCAAACGGGGCAAATTATAAGATACACATCAAGGATTATAAAATTAATAAATAAATAAAAACAAAACAAGTACTTCCGACAAATACCGCAACCTCAACAGAATGTTGTCCCTAGACTAATGTTGTAGGGTGAGGATAAACTTGATTAATGTTGTATTAAACAGGTCTATCAGTTACTGATTTCATTTCATAAATTACAAAAATCTTCCATTTATCAGTCTTCATATGCGGAACAGAGCAGCTACTTTTGTCTTTTTTTCAGGAAAAAAAAAAAAAACAGGAGAGAGAGAGAGAGAGAGAGAGAGAGAGAGAGAGTGCCCACGAAAAATCACTATAAGCTTATTACTAATACTGTTGTTAACACCTGAAACAGTCTGAACCACAAGTAAAGGTGTGTATATTAACTAAAGGAGATGGGGGAACCTCAGCAAGATATAACCCGATAAACCAAAAGTGAACAAGAAACATACATAAAAGTAAACAGATATCACATGATTCCTCACATATAATATTCTGTATTCTTAAGATGAACACTTACTACTCCCACAAGCATCTTCGCTGGAATCTGATAATCCATACTCTGATTCAAGCCGTTTCCGATGGATTGCAACCTTCCTCTCAATTTCTTCAGGATTTTTTATTCCCCGCTCCTCGAGAGATTCACGATATTCTATCAAAGCAACTTCCAAACGTCTCAACTTTTGCCTACAGTAACACAGTCAAGCAAAACATAAGCACAATTTCACAAGGTCCTAAAAGCAGCTTTTCCTAACAAATGAAACTAGACAGAATGTCAATGTAGAATTAAGATACAACCTCTGCTCCTCACTTATTCCACTGTCAGGTTGTGCTGGAATGCTTGCATCAGTTGCAACCTCCATCTCATCGGCCTTACTGGGACCATCACCAGCATTTTCACTTCCAGAAGATGAGTAGCTTAACCCAAGATCCCTCGCACTACGCTTTTGTTCATCATCACTATCGTCATCCTCTCGCGCCCATTTAGAGGCTGGTAGAACAGGATCACTCTTTTCTTTCTTTGTTAAAGCTTTTAGTTCAGGCTGCGGAATTGGAAGGGTTTGGACCAAGGGTAGGGACCCTTTCCCTTGAGCAGATATTCCCACAGAGTCTGGTTCAATATTCATTTCTCTGCGGCTACTTGAATATCTAGCTGAACTTGAATGGCTCTGTGCATATTTCAAGTCATCATCTAGTTCATAACCCCTTTGTTTTTCTGCCTCTTCCAGACTAAGCAATCGTGCAACCATTGTTTCTCGACCACCAACAAGAGATAATCCATTATGTCTGCAGCGTCTTTCCAACTCAGCTAGGGGAAGACTCAATAACTCCCTCATAGCTGCTCCTTTGCCCATTGCTAAAGCAGCATCTTGATTGGTTTTACAAGCATCGCCTGTATCTTCGGAGGTGGTCTTTTTGTCTATTTCAGGTGCATCACCACATATGGAGTGAAAAGGGACCACACCAGAGTTACCAGACCGAAGAAAAGTAGCCCGTAATCCATTCACATAAGCGTCTGAAAAAAGAAACCAGTCTGACCATACTTGCAATACTTTAAGAACTCTTTCCTGCAGAATTTCAAGTAAAGATTAATTGGCGTCACAGAGAAAAATTTATGATTGTAAGTACAGCAAGATGAAATTGCCATGTACATCTTACCTTAAGGGCCTCGGCGGTGATCCTTCCTGTTATGCTACGATACAAATCATTAAAGCTCTCCATTATGTCTGGTAATGTTGCTTCAAATCTGGTGCGATATGCAGATGCATTCTTTACTGGAGCACTGCTATTGTGAAGCACATCAGAGACAAGCATGAGTCTTGCTACTTTGGTTGGGATCGGCGTCTCCTTGAGAGTTAAAGATTCTGTAAGAACTTCAACTATCTGCAACAGAAAACAGACTGAGAAATATTGTACACACAGAACTAGTCTTTCTATCTTCCTTTTCTTTTCTATTGAAACTCTCCACTGATTAATAGATATCTGCTTATATCTGTAACGTTGAATAACAAACTGATAAGTGACTATTATCCGCATTTACCTCCCCAGCTGCATCAGCATTGTCCAATGCAAACCCCATAGCATCCTTTATCTGACTTCTCTCTAACGTTAGTGCACGTAACATATCCTCAAACTCATCCCTTTGCGAATCTGTAAGCGTTCGTTCTGGCTCCACACGCTACAATATTAATGAAAAGAAAGTTACACCACGTGAAAATATAGGAATTAAATTCATCCTGCTTGTGCGTGTGAAAATTACCCTGCTTCTTCCTGCAGCATATGTGGTACCAGCCTCTTTCCCATGTTCTGGGCTCTTTACTGTCGGAAGAGGTGGTGGAATCCATCTGGAAATAAAATAAAATATCATTGGATCAGTATTATGGTCCAAGGCACCATCTCACTACTCAAACCTATCGAGCTTTCACAATAAATGTCATAGAAAGAGAAAAAAGTAGGTTGCATTTACCTTCCACTACCAGTAATCATAATGAAAGGTTCTGTTCGCCACCTTTGTAGTGTATCACCCTGCATTTATGTCATATACATTTTTAATACTAGGAAACTTTAAAAAGTATTAGTTAAGGTCACTCAACAACCAATGATACACAAGCTTCAGAACAAAAAACATGTCCTTTTACCAAGAAATAGGAATTATTTACACGGCTGCCTAAGAAAATTATGCATGTGCACGCACATAACAAAAGGTTACCTGAGCAAATGAATAGAGCCTCCAAACATAGTAAGTGTGCTCTTTCGAGCCAAGCTCAAACAAGAACGTGAAAAGAGGATTCCCTCTGCCTCTCTCCATAATAGCTTGTTCAAAGGCACATCCACCATCCAGAACATACAAAGCCATTGTATCAACCACATGGCGGAGGTGACCATCCTCTGGTGGAACAACCGTTATATCAGGAACATTTGGAGTAAGAACCTATTCACCATAAACACATACAAAGATTGGTAAGATTGCACTATTGGGGAAAAAAAACTAGAGACTATAAAAGAACTAGATAGATTACCAGTTCAGAATTTTGACTGGGAACAGAAGTGACAGGCGGGCCTGATGGACCAGACAAGATTACAGTTGCTCCCTGTCAACAAAAAAAAAAATGTTGTTAGTTTCAACAATCCAATGTGAACTCTTTAAGTGATGCTGAGAATGTCAAATCCCTACGGCACAAATAATTAGCTAGAAAGCATCAAATTCACGAAAAGAACTTCAACATGCAAACAATCTACAACTACAAATTGATTCCAAAGAATTTATGATGAAAATGAAACAAACCTCCTTACTCCTGATGGCCATATGTCCTGGAGGGGGAGCAGGTAGTGCTTGTGATGGTAGAGCAACAGACTTGCCCCACCCAATCTTCAACTCATATTCATAAACCACCACCCCTGCACACACAAAATTCCTGTTCATTCATTTCCTATCCATACATTCCCCAGTACATAAAAGTTAACAAGGCAAGGCATAACATCGGCATATAATGTTAATTTTATGTGAATTACTAGGTGGCATTACTACTGAGCAACATGATTTCAAATTAGGGAGATAACTCTATCTGCACATAGAAAACAACTCATGCACATTGCAAACATCTGTCAAGAGAAATCCATCAATTCTACGGTAACTGGAAATAACCAAACCTTGCATTTCATCCTTCGCGGCCTGTCCATCAGCTCTATTCATGAAAGCTACAAAGCCACAATTTCTTTGACGCCTTCGCTCCTCTTCTGTCCTAGGCCACATTATTTTCACACTGGCAATTGGCCCAAATCTCCCAAAAGTTCGCAAAAGAAAATTTTCGTCAACCTAGAGATATCAAGAACATAATAACTTAGATTGGCAAGTTCTTTGTATCATACACAAGAGAACACCAAGTCAAAAAACCAAAAACCCAAAAAAAAAAAGAATGACCAAACCTTTGGTGAAAGATTTCCAACATAAAGATTAGTAGTTTGTGGATCACCATCATCAAATGATCCAAGAAGCTTTCCACTTGGATCAAATTCATCAGGGAGTTCATCAAAGCGACTGGATGGCTGAAAAAGAATGGCATAGTGAGTATACTTTCTAATATTTAACATATATTTATATAAAAAAAAACTAGAAAACAATGCAAAATAAAACATCTATATGAAATATAGAAATAATACAGATATAATTTAACAGAAATCAAAAATTCTTCTAGGAGACACAGCTAAATAATAAGAACACTAAACACAAATGAAATGTGCATCCGCAATACCAAAGTGTATTTGCATGCACTCATTAAACCTAAAACCATTTTGTACGACCTTGCTCAAAAGCTACACCCGAAAAAAAAAACACCACACATTCAGACCTGCTCATTTAAGCAACCCAGTTACTCATAACAACCTATACTAAAACAAAAAGATATCATCCAAATCATCTTTCGTAGAAAATTGAAAACCAGATTCATTAAGGGAAACACATACTGCAGAATTCTCAATTGGTCGCCCATCACGCCAATGTTCACGCTCTTGATTTCGCTTATCCCTCATCTCGTAATCCTGCTTCCTCTCCTCCATATATTTATCTATTTCTCGAGGCTTCAATTTTTCTTTCTCCCTCGGCTTCTCCTCCTCCCTCTGCAATGGCTGATTGACAATGTCAGGAATCAATACGCTAGGAAATTCACTTTGAAAAACTACAAACGAAAGCCATTGCTACCATTAGGATACTGACCTTCTTCTCAGATTCTTTCCCTTTGGATGGCAAAGAAGGTGTTGGTAAGTATGGAACATACCTGCAGAAGATAATTTAATGACAAACTTGCATGTTACCGAAGCTCTTTTCCTGGACAATGATTAAATAAAATAGGAAAAGAGAGGAGGGGTGGAAGATATAGACACATTAATCTTATATCAACTATTCGACTATAGCTTATTTCTGCCTAAGCCCTTGCAAACCGCTACCTTGTTGGGCCTGTTTGGTTCCTTCATTTGAAAATACTTTTGCAATAAAATCACGGAAGGCGAAATACAGTGAAAACATGTATTAGTGACTTTCAGAACAATTTTTAGGAAGCGTCAGCTTTAGTTCAGAAATTATAAAACTAAACTATAGAAAACATAAAAAAGCTACTGCTTTCCACTACTTCTATAGAAAATTATTTAAAATCTCATCCAAACAGGCACAAGATTTCCGTTGTTTCCGCAACATAATGCAGTAATTCCAGGTGAACACTAGATTTTCTCACTTCAAATGAAGTATAAACCGCTTTGAAGCCTAATTTTTGGTATTGCTATTGATCCAGACACATTAAACTTGCAACTCATGAATCGAAAGCAGCTATGTGACTACAGACTAGGTCACTGAATGAGTTTATATAACATTGAGAATACAGACAATGTAGACTTAAACAGTAAAAGTTTCCACTAGATGGAACAGTACTCTAACTTTGACACCAATACAGGGTAACATAACTGACAACATTTCATATCAAGCATTTGTGTGAGTACCATTCCAGCTTCAGAACTACCACTTCATGACAGTACCATCTAGTTTATCAAGGCCCAGGCCAGTGGCCGAACTCCAATTGCTGATTATTGTGCTCTACGCTCCATGCATTAAGATATGTTTCACCCAATGCAGATAATCATTGGCTTCATATGTCTCAAGCACACATTGAAGCAACTCAAAAAATGCCTAAATATAAAAATGCAAAGTGTATATATATATATATATACAAACTAGAAGTATATGCTTACTTAAGATATTCAAGAAACCTAGAAATTGTCATCACATTCAATAAACTATGAATGAATAACAGCAAGCTCACAATACATCTTTACAAATAGAAAAGGAGTTAAAAGAAAAAATAAGTGAACAGTAAGCTTGTTTCATCTGAAATCTATAGTTGAATACTTGATTATCATTTCTTTTCAAGATTGGAAACAGAATAGCATCATCGTTTGTTCGAGACAAAACTTGACTATTTTGATGCCATTAAGTAGAAGAATAAAATCAGAACCCACTTATCATTTTCCATTTTTCTAGTTTACACAATTACAAACCTCAAAATACAAAATCCATCTGACGATATCAAATCATCACCACAAAAACTCTCCTAGTTATGATGCCTTGTCAAGAGTATTGCAACATGGTTAATCAAAAGCATTTCTTTACCTACTCCCCTTCTTTGGAACAGATACCCCATCTTTGGACTTTTCACCTGCCATCCGCGAATGAATAAAAAGGTCCATGTTTTTATTAAAGTGTCCCGATAATAATAGAAAGCTATTTTACTTATCCATAGGGTGAAATGACATAATAGGAAAATAAAGCACTAAGACTGAAACTACCAGAACTTTAACAAAAAAGCAGTATAGAGATCTTCAGTTATACTAACCTTCAGTATCCGCCTTCACCTTCTCATTGGGATTGATTGTTCCTCCTCGCACAAAAGCCTTCGACCCAGGTGCGTTATCCCCTTGAAATGAATCCACAAACTCCTTATATAAGCGAGCTGTTTCCTCCTCCGCTCTCTAAAAGGGAAAAGATAAAAGAATAAAACACTAATTTGTCAGTAAAAATCTCTCTTTTGCAGAAGCCAACCAGTTAATCAATGGCGGCACCTTTTTCTTTGCCTCTTCCTCCTCTCTGTGCTTTTGGAAGGGAGTCTTCTTCCGCGTGATGGAGAACGAACTCATATTGCATCAGCTTCTGAAAATCAGTTCGACAAAATGCCTCAAAATTATAACATTTGCTTAATGCACAAAGAATATTCATCAAGATTCAATACTTTAACGCCAATTCATAATTTATTTAAACCCAAATTTGCATCCGAAATAAAAATCCATACTATGTAAAGCCTAGGACTTTCAAAATTCCAAATTTCTTTAGCTCAATCGTCAGAATCAAATCAGCTTACCGATAGTCGGGCAGGGTTGAAAAGACTTTAACCCTGCAAAGCCCTAACCCTACCAGTCCGATTCCGATTCCGCCTCTCTCTTCTGCAAATACCAAAACCGTGGAGGACGACGACTATGAAACGCAGGTCGTGTACGATCAGAACTTCATAAGAGGCTCCGCAGCCCTAGTCGTAAACTTGGGGTTCGACCGCTATATCGATTTCTGAGTACCGACTTACTGTAAAACCAACACTATTTGCCTATTGGAGATATATAAAATTCGGGTGTACGATATATTATATCCTTATACATATTATTTTGTCATTAGAATTTAAATATACAAGTTTTTATTAAATACAAAAAGATGTTAATTAAATCCTTAATGTGAAAAGGGATAGAAAAAAGTTACTATTTTTGGAGGTAAAGTTTTATTATAAAATCGCTTAAAATTATGCAAGTTTGACATGGATGGATACTTTAGCAAATGTTGGTTAGGTCAGTTGGTCAGGACGTGTGCATCCCTTTGCACTAGAATTCGAACCCCGCTTCATATATTAAGTTAATTTATAATATCGACACACTGGAAAGTTGGGCCAAGCCCAAAAATATATATTGATTTAACCTTTTTATAAGTTTAAAAAAAATACTAAAACAATAATTAATTGTTGTTCTTATTTTATCAAGTGTTAATAAGTTATTTGGTTTTCCCTTACTTGTAAGTATTTCCATCCATTTGCCATGGCAAAAGGTAAAGAGAGGCAAGAGCTATTACAATTCACATGAATAGTGTCTACCTTAGCAATCTTTTTGTTGGTTTTCCATCCATTGCTATGGCAACCCAATGATAACCACTATTCACATGAGATATGATGAGAAAAATTGTATAGAGTTTTGATGTGAGCTGAGAAGTGAAAAATATGGCTCGGTATTTATAAATTAAAAAATCTTATATTTTGTTGTATTTTTTTTCCTCTTTTATTCATTTTTTTGTTATTTAAATTGGCTGCTAACGTCACAATAACATTAAGTCATCTTGCCTAAGCAAATCTTGCCTTGGACTTTGCCCAGACTGGCGGAGCTCAGCACTTACCCTGGCAAGCATTGGCCACTGGAAACGGAATTAGGGGCTAGGGGGCCTCTTGTCCGGGCTAGCCGCTCCTACTGGAGTTGCTCTAAAGGCAACTAATTTGCTATGTACCAATACTATATTTAGACAAAGAGAATCTATATATATATAAAGCAAAAGACAGAGAATGGTGAAACATTCAAAATACCAGAAAATACCCTTGGTTAATTCAAACATTAAGAATTGAAATTAATTAAATGAGGATAATATGGTAAATTCACTTTTTTTTATTTTCAAAAAAATTAAAATTAAAACAAAATTAGATAATAGGTCCTGCCTTTATGGAACACTAGCCCCTCAAGCATGTGCCAATTGGTTTTATTTTTTATTTTTTATTTTATTTTTAGAATTAAGAAAAGAAAACATGGGTAGTTATGTTCCGTAAAAGTATGTGGGTAGTTATATTCCGTAAAAGTATGACCTATTATCTAATTTTGTTTTTAATTTTAATTTTTTTAAATTTAAAAAAAAAGTGAATTTACCATATTATCCTCATTTAATTAATTTCAATTCTTAATATTTGAATTAACTAAGGGTATTTTCTGGTATTTTGAATGTTTCACCATTATTTGTCTTTTGCTTTATATATATAGATAACTACCCATGTTATTTTTTCTTAATTCTAAAAATAAAATAAAAATAAAAAATAAAACCAATTGGCACATGCTCACGCATGTGCCAAGAGGCTAGTTATAACTTATAAATAAATGAAAACGAGACCTAAGTACTAAATTTATGAATCTATTCAGAGGTCACAGGTCCAACCACACCGGTTTTACCATTCATCTATATATATATAAAGCAAAAGGCAGAGAATGGTGAAACATTTAAAATATCAGAAAATGTCATTCGTTAATGCAAACATTAAGAATTAAAATTATTAATTAAATGGATAATATGATAAATTCACACTTTTTCATATTAAAAAATTAAAATTAAAAGAAAAATTAGATAACGGATCCTATTTTTATGGAACACAACTATCCATTATCTTTTTTTAATTCTAAAATGAATTAAATTTTTTTTTTTTTAAAAGCCTCTCACAAACGCGAGAGCGCATGTGGAGAAGCTAGTACAAAGAAAATTAATAAAACATTGTTGTTCTACAAAACACACCGTAAATTATTACTAGTGTTGATTAGACCTCTAAGACCACTGGTTTTGATTAAACCTCTAAGAACACTAGTTTGTTTGAACAGTCGAGTTTATTGTAGAAGATATTTAGATTTACAAGTTATTTCATGAAATGGAAAAGTGCTCCTCCATTTTCATGGTGGAAAGTAAATTGGACAAATGGTAAGCAAATTCTTCTCTCCGGGTTTACTAAACTGCCGGGGAAAATCTAACTGAAGGAGAAACACTTCAATCAGCAGAAAAGTAGCCAGTGCTGTTTTAGATGACGGTTTTGCACCTTTTGCTGCGAAGACGGTTATTCAACTTTTAGTAACAAAATTATAATGGACTTGGATTTCACGTCACTTTTTCCGTTGCTAGTCGTTGAGCTTTCGCAACGGTCAGTGAAAGCCTTTGCTAAAAGTCGAAAATTGTTGCAAACACAGCCCGAGCCGTTCGAACCATTGTTTTTTCTTTTACTAGACATAACCTAATTTCAGAAATATCCTCTTTAAATAGTACAAGAGCCTTATCACCACCGTCAAGCTTATGAAACAAAAGTTGCTTTTGAAGATATGCGCACAAATAGAAAAGTTACAACACCATGCTAGATGCAAAGCCCAGATAGTCACAAATTATACACTCCATTAGCCATTCCCTTTATAATGGATTCAAGTCTACAAATCCTCTTTTTTTTTTGCGGATTGCTACAGAACTAATCTGCAGCATCACTTTAGTCAATGTGCCAGTTTCTGCAGATGTCGAAGTGTCCGTTGTTTAATCCATTGTCGGTCATACGGCAGATAAGCTTGAATTGAGTGATCATAACTGCAAACCAAAACCAGAAAGAGAAGTGTTAGTGTCCTCCCAAGGCAACAGCCACCGCAAACAAAACTTGATGGACCCAGATTTTATTAATCTCAATTTCACAATGGATCATGTTCAGTTCTTATCACTTTCCCATCCCAAACTAAACAGGCTGTCCAACTGATGGGACTTTGACGGACGGATAAAATAAAGTATAACGGCTGGCCTATGGTAACTCCTGTACAGCTATGTAGCCTGGTGACCCGAAAAAAAGAGTCCGTACTTTAAACTTTTCAACTGGAAAGGTGCTTTCCTGATGCAACTATAATAAGTTAACTTCAAATATATATACATATATAAGGTGAGGCACTCACAATATAAATAAATAAATTTGTACTATCCAGGAAATAATCATACGTGATCAAAATTCACATTCAACAGATAGTCATCTGTGTAAACCTCATCTGTTTGATACAAAAGTTTAAATTATTTAAACCACCAATGTCGTGGTAGACGATCCAATTCTTCGAAAGACCAATCAATAAAATCCAATTCGACAACATAGCCAAATATGCATATACTCTGTAATGATTTAACTTTTATATTACACCTTTTTTCTGTAGGTACATAGTAAACATTTCTAACTCAAAATTCAAAGATCATTGACATAAATCTACAAAAATTGTTCAGTGAGAAGGCTATACATATTTTGGTGCCTATATTGTGTGTGTGTGTGTGTGTGTGTGTGTGAGTGAGTGAGTGTGAGAGAGAGAGAGAGAGAGAGAGAGAGAGAGAGAGAGAGAGAGGCGTACACTAAAGCACTCATGTCAGCGAGGCCATCAATAAAGTTGTAGAGATCTCCAATATCGTACGAGATATTTCTAATTGCTGGATTTAACTCCCTCAGCTTCCTCTCATACAGTCCACATATACCTATACATGCACAACAGCATAACCTCTAGTCAATGCAAACAAAAAGATGATGGTTATAACGACATTATGTCTTGGGAGCCCTCCAACGCCTTTCACCCAAAACAGATGACTAGTATCCAACTGTGAACCAGGAAGGCTAAAAAAACTCACAAGAAACATATAGATAAACATATGTTTACAGAGAAAAAGAGAAGAGAGAGAGGAGGGGGGGGGGGGGGGGGTGGGGGAGAACACAGGGAAGAAACCTGTTTTCTCTCTCATATGAAGTGGAAGTTTTCTTTGTCACACGAGTTATCATGTTTCATTGAGCACAAATACACTAATCATAAAACATGTAATATAGTAATGTTCTCGCAACTTATAAATCCCAATACTAAATAAAATTATTATCTTAGACAGCTGCACAATCAATCATGATCAGCACTCAACCATACTGGAGAGACACCACTGAAGGGAAATTTATTCAGGTGCCCCTATGTGAGTTCTATTCCAAATCACTGGATCTTCCATAGGGAGTTGGGAAAAAGTTGACATTCATATCTCTAGTGACATACTAATCTTTCATTTCTTTACACCGTACAGGTCTACAGTTCTCACATGGCCAAGCAATTACCCCAAATACTTCCTACCGATTAATTATCAAATCTTTCAGTTTTCATGAAAAAATTTAGTTATTCAACCTATGAGGTGAAAGTAAATGTATCATTTTCTGTTACTAGATAAAATCACCTATGCCCTTTCTTCAGTTTATTTTGAGAAATTAGCAGCTCACAAGCATTTTTTATTATGTAAGAATTCATTTTATAGCAAGATGAAGCATTCATATTCCCTTTAGCTTTAGGTAAATACACTTTAAAGCCAAAAGATTTGAATGATGGTAATAATGATAGTTTAATAACAACAAAACTCATCCAAAAAAAGACCAACCACGACAAACATCATAAATAAAACATACCATCCATTGCTTGACTTATTGAATCATAGTCCATAAAGGTTCTAGTTGCTTTGTTCTGAGAAGTTTGCATTAGAATGATGGTGTGCTTGTTAGCCTACACATGATGATAAAATTACAACGTAGTCAACATTCCAACAAGACGGGCATGTTTCTCGCGAGAGTAACTTACAATGAAACACGAAATGAACTGTTCACACCAATAATATCAAATCAAAATCAAGCGAAGCATTATATATATATAGTTGTTATATTGTAAAGCTTGACAACAAAATTCAAAAGAAAAATTCATATTATCTCATGGTCTCCAACATTCATATTCTAAAATATAACTTCGAAAAAACCACAAATTAGAACCCTAGCTGTCTGTTTGGTTCCCTAGTAAACGAAGAAAAAAATCGAAATAGAGAAGGAAAAAAACAAAATTTAAACCTAACAGGCTCTGGTACTTCAATATTCTCAAACACAGTAGAAAGATAACCTCAATTAAGATTATCCAGAGACTTCTAGATTCTCTGGTTCAGGCTGAAAAGACTAATTTATATAATTTTAGCCCAAAATTTTATAGGAATGCGAGAGAGCATTATATTGGTGGTTTAGGGAAAAACTGAAAGGCAAGAGACATAGAATATGACAAAGAACAAAAACCCTAATTTGGCAAAAAGGAAGGCTTTGATTTAGGAACGAAACCACATGCTTGCAAAGAATAGTAGGAATTACAGAGAGAAAAGTGAGATTCGTATCTTTACATATAGAAAATAAATCAATGAAAGGAAAAGAACTAGATTACCATGTGAGAGCTGACAGTGATGAACCAGAAGCTCGCAATAATGTTATGGCTTCGTAGGAACGACGCGACCACCGCAGGGAGGGAGGAAGAGAGAGTAAGACGACTTGAGCAGGGCCACTGTGGCCCACTAGGTTAGATCCTCGTCAGAATTGAGGGCATAATAGACAATTAAGATCTGGTTTCTGTAGTCTTTGGATGGAGACTTGACCGTTAGATTTGTATACTTTCTCTCGCATTATAGACTAGAAACTGAAAAATGGGGGAAAGAAGGAAAAATCGAAATACTTTTTTGGGGCTTGCCGACCACAAACAATTAAAAATGAAACGAAGAAAGACTTTGGGCTGGACGGGTAAACGCAAGTCTTTTTTTTTTTTTGGTTCGAAATACGCAAGTCAATCAGAAAACAAGGATTCTATAGTGGCGAAATTCTATAGTGAGGGTCTTATACATGGTCTTTAGGTGAGGTCTTATCTCTCTTACTCGTTGGATTAGATTAATCAATTTAATTCAACGACTAACTAATTTAATCAAACGGTTAAAAGATATGGCCTCACTTAATGGTCATATATTAGGCCTCACTATAAAATGACTGATCAAAGAAATGGAGATTGTGGATTGGTTGGTCCAATTCTTTCCCAACAGCTCTAGTGGCAAGCAAAGGACAGTTTTGGTATTTACCAATGGGTGTTGTTAAAGGAATTCTAAAATTAACTGATTACAAGAGCTGAGCACCTCCTTTAAATATCACCAAATCAATATTTGAGCGCCTTTTTTTTATTTTTGTTATAGAAGAGGGAGTTCGAACTGATCGCCTCTTTTAAATATCACTAAATCAAGAGCTAATTGGTGGATATATCATGTATATTTGTTATATGATACATGGATTCAATTACCATAATAACCTTTGTCTAAATAATAAAGCATGCTCTCCCTAAAGCAATTTTACTGTGTAAACATCTTTAAGATTTTGTACAATACAATGTATGAGGCTAATTCTTTACATCTGAACCTATAAAAAAAATGAGCACCTAAACTTCAATTTTCTCCTTCATTGGAACCAGTTCCAAGCTCTCATCATCTACACCACTAACAGCAGAGTTTTTGGTCAAAAGATCAGAAGGAATCAACACATCAAATTGATCAGCCTTGGGAACCAAAAATATCAAAGCAAGTGTTGAAAACCTCAACATATTCCTAATGAGAATGACCAGCCATAAGTTTGTGAAATCTGTCCTTGTGACATTCAAGGCATGAAGAACCACTCCTCCACCCCATTTAGAGGACAGTGAGCCAAGGCTGTCAATGCACATCAACAGCGCAAAAAATGTGCCTTCAATGCCTAGAGGGCAAAGCCTTGTGCTCAATACGATCATGGGCATCCATCGAATTCTGCTAACGATTCGAGAAACGCATTCTTCCATGATGACGAAGAAGTAGTCGGGAATGCCCAGAATTAAGTTCCACCTTAGGATGAATGTGAGATCGAGCATGCCTGATATGGCGTAGAGAAGTTGAGCAAAGAAGAGTAGGTTTCTAAAGGGGTAGTCTTTTAGAGTCTTGTGGTAGATCAGAACCCCTACTATTGAAGCCATTGCACTAACTGCATATATCATCCCAACAAACTCCTGCCCATGGATAAAGCCAATTAGTCTATGTGAAAGACATATTGTCCTTGTATCAATAACATGTTGCTACGTTTTGTTATTGACGTGTCATGTTCTTTAACAAATAATATGTACAGAGTGGGAAAGCTAGAGAGGGACCTGAGAGAAAGCAGGACCAGCTGTAGGGTCAGTGTACCAATAAAACTGGCCTTCATGAGTGCTAATGCTGAGAGTCAAAGATAGGTACATGTAAAGGGAAGGCTTCCACACCTGAGGACATTTGATTGTTCTGTACATGCCCCTTATTGCCACTCCTACTTCCTCTACTACCTGGACATGCACACATTTGTATTTAAACATATATAGATATTGTATGTGGAAATATTACTGGGGAGTTTTCATATATACATATATATATATATATATATATATATATATATATATGAACCATCAGGTGAGAACTTAGCGGAGTTTGTCGCAGGAAAAGATAGATAATGACAGGATGAGTTTTTATTTTGTTTTGTTTTATCCCAGGACCACTGGTTTTGCTGAAAGAGATAATAAAATAAAGCATAAAAGAGAAATGTGGAAAATTTATGGTAACAAAAAAATGTGTAAATTTTCTAACCTTCTTTTTCACAGAACGAAGGCTGGTTGATCCTTCTTCATATATAACAAAGCCCAGTACAGTCAGAAAGACTGGTGGGATTGCTAAAAGACCCAATGCACCCTACAACAACAATTTGCAGCTTTCAATTCTTAGAATCCTTAATCCAAAATAAATTAAAACCCAAGATATAAAAATACTGAACAAATGGGGTCATAAGAAGATAGACAGCACAATTCTGTTCCTTTTAGTTTACATGTCATAGATCCGTCCAGAATTTCTGGGAAAAATATTGCACGAATCTTTATCGGGAAGTTCCAGATAAATATAACATAAAAATATGCCAATATGCACGAACCCATATAAGATATAGTCAATTTGCATAATAAACTATACTGCACATATATCTGTAACACTAAATAAATAATAATAATCCATCTCAGTTTGAAAAAAAAAGGTACCTGAGCACCAAGATGGTGAACAAAAAACCCACTTGTAGAGTACCCAACCAAAGCTCCGGCAGAGGAGCAGAACCCACAAAGGCTCTGCAAATCCGAGGCCAACCATCGGATCTCAATGCTATTCCTTGCAATACAAGCATCAATCGTCACGTCCGCAATCGCTACACTTGCCATGACACCAATCAAACAAGTCAAGGCCACAGCAGCAGCCAAGCTGTCACTTAGTGCAACCATGAGAGCTGAAATGATCCCTGTAAGTCCTGCTAGCACAAAATAGGGTCGTCTTCTATAGCCTTGAACTGGAAAAACGTCAGTCAATATGCCCCAAATGGGCTTCATGACCCATGGGATGTAGTACAAGCCTACGTAGAGCTGCACAACTGAGGGTTGGACTTTCTGGACATCTTTCCAGTAGAAGTCTGCGACCACTCTGAAATAAGAGCCTGAAAATCCTTGGCTGAGGCCATAGACGATGACCACACCCAAGACAAAAGTTGGGTTGAGTTCTGAAGAGAGCATTTGGAGCCATTGGAAGGGTTGCTGGATCATTTGAGCAAATGGGTTCGTGGAGTTTGAATGGCGATGATGATGATGATCATATTTTTGGTCTGAAGTAGCTTGATCAATGATATTGGTTTCTTGAGAGGGATCCATGGAGAGCATGGATCTGGGGAAGTAGAGGAGGTAAAAGATTTGGAGGCTCAAAGAAGAAAAAGTCTAGGAGGGTCAGTTCCATCTTTTGTGTATTTTTAATGGTTTGTTAATTGATGACAGTTAATGAAGTATTAAAGAAAACGCAGGGTTGGAACTTGGATGGATTAATTCAATATAATATGTCTTCAGAATACAAGTCGGACAATGCAACTTAATGCTAAAATCTTCAGAGGCAATATTATATGAATAAACAGAGAGCTCAAAGACAACAGCATCTGCAAGCAAAGTACTTCAAACTAGTATAAAGACAGAAGCCAATATGTTCACATATAGTTAAATTGTTCATCTATCAATGAACATTTTGCAACAAATGCACCATAAGTAAGGATCGTTTTAACTTGTACCGAATAGGTTGACGGATAATTAGAACTTTATCGCATTTCAAACCATTTTAGCCAATTAGAATATAGGCTGAAATTGAATGGTGAGACAAATTGACAAAATATGGCTGCTAGACATGAGTAGATTTGTATCAATGCAAATTATGATAAATATATATGAAAAAGAACAACTGAAACCGACAAGGAGTGCGTCCATTACCCCCCAAAACAAGAAAATAAAACTCTACTGATAAGACAGATATGTAAAAGCTATTAACTAAAACGCCATATACAGGGATTTCCACGTATGCTCCTCCATCCTCCCTTAACTGGGTGCCGCCATGCATGTTGTGTAGCTCTTCTCCTCAAGCTGCCACCAGTTTCTGGATATCCCTCTGAAAAAAATTGTATAGACAAAGAATCAGACCAGCAAAACAGTGAGACTGAGAACAGTTACTTCTACAGTTACTCACATGACGGGATGGAGGGAGGAAATACTCTTATATTTTCGGTTCAGATTATGATGCTCAAGTTGCAACGCTATTTTAACTCAGAGACACATTAAGCAGAAAATGCACACGTCATTTCGATAGCTAATATTAAGTTTCAGAGCTGATTCAATCTTTTTGTTTGTTGCCTTTATAGCTATGTTACTAAACTAACCTCTTCGTTTTGGTATGAATAATTTTTTTTTTTTTAATCCAAAGAAAGCTGCAACAGCAGCACAGACTGCAAACTAAAAAGTTACAAGCAGCAAACTCAGCAAACAGGCTCAAATAAACAACTACAAGAGAGTATCTCAGGAGATTTATAGGAAGATTCCAATTAGCATCAGTGGTTAAACAAAACTATTAGCCTTTAACTTCGAATAGGCTTCATATTTTATCAAAACAAAAATGGAGCAGTTATTGGAAAGGGGAATTTTAAAACTATTTCACTTCATAAAAATAAGAGCATTAACTTTAGTCTTCTTGACCACCAAATCATCAAAAAGTGGGAGAATGGAAGTGAGAGTGAGAGTGGAGATGGGATTGGGAGGGAAGATGAGAGGAGAGGATGGGAGGGAGAAGTAACAAAAGTGAAAACAAAAACTAAAAACTGAAATCTATTTCAAATTGTTTTCACTTTCAAGATTTTGTTTTCATTTTTGTTACTCCTCCCTCTCATCATCCCCCTCTCATCCTCTCTCTCAATCTCATCCTCACTCCCATTCTCACTCTCATTTTCCTCTATACTCTAGCACAAAAAATGAAAACTAAAAACTAAAACTGAAATGGTTATCAAATGGGCCCTAAGGTTCTCCTTTTGTGAAGGCTTGTCACACACCTTACTAACTTATAGATGATCCAATCAATACCCAGGTATCATTGAATTTACAAATTATAAAACCGAATGAAACAAGGAAAAGCATACCTCAATTTGAAAAGGTGATGTTGTTGGTGGGTATCTCTCAACAACTTTACCATTCTTGTCCACCAAAAACTTCTCAAAATTCCACTTGACAAGGTCACCTAGAAAACCTCCTGCACTTGATTTCAGAAACTGGTAAACCGGAGCTGTGCTGGGACCGTTGACATCAACCTGTTATGCACTTTTAGTACTTGAAACAACCATCTCCGTAAAAAAATATATGAAAAGAAAAAATAAAGTAATGGAAGGAAGACATGCGGCTGAACCTCGCACCTTGTCAAAAATGGGGAATTCAGCTTTAAACCTTGTACAAGCAAACTGCTTGATTTCCGGGTTTGATCCAGGCTCTTGGCCCCCAAACTGATTGCAAGGGAAAGCTAGAATCTCAAATCCTACATAGACAGCAACTATTACCACCTGACTCTAATGTTCACCCTGACCAACCAAAAAGAAGGTGACTTGTGTAACAAGAAAAAAACACTGCCCTTATGGATGTAATTGGCAGGACTATCCAAAGGATTTCAGAATGTATAAATTCAATCTAATGCACATTTTTGTGGCGAAAAAACTATTATTGAAAAGAATCAATAGGAATTTCCCGAGATGGAACATACCTTGAGTTTTGTACTTTTCATACAAGTGTGACAGTTCTGAGTAATTTGAAGAAGTCAATCCACTGATATACAAACAAATATTTTTTATTAATTCACAATCATCTCAAACTTCCACAGAGGCCTTTCGTAAAATTCAATTTGACAAATATATTACAAAAGTTCAGCTCAGAGACAAATATCCAAAGGACTTCCCAATACCATTTTGAAGCCACGTTCACTATCAGAAGAACCTTCCCCTTGAATTTGCTAAGAGGAACATCCTTTCTGTCAATATCCTACATAAAAATAAACTTACTGACTTCATAAATATCAAATTGATACCAATTTTTGCCATCCACTGAAAAAATTGAGCTACAAGTTTGGTTCTTTTCCCAGTCACATCCAAATGGTATTCTGCCTATTAAGGAAAAGGAGAAAAAAGTAAATTCTTTCAGGAACATATACGATATACCTTGACACTGAAATCATAAAGAGTTTTCTCTGTAGCTGCTCTTGCATAAACACCCAAAGACCGAGCTTTGAAGAAAACCCCATTAAAACTCGGTGATTGCAAAGAGAACCCGTTCTGGAAAATTGCCGATTTAGATGACCCAAGTGAAGATTTGACGAAGGGGGTCCAGAAAGCCATGGAAGGGCATGAAGCTGAAGAATTTGAGCTTCTTGTTGTTTTTGTTTGAGAATAACCGTGTAGAGGGGTTGAACAAGTTGCAGAGAAAGGCATGGAAGCCATATTTGTCTGGTTGGGGACTTGGAGCTCGGTTGGAAATTTGGAATTGGGAGTTGACGAGCTCTTCCAAATAAATAGCGGGTTGGGCTGAATGTTGATTATGTTGAAATCTCTGGACTCCGTATACAGGGAAGCTCTCTTGTGGAAGGTGTGCTCACACGTGGTGTTTGTTTGTTTTTTTTTTTTCTTTTAAAATCAGGGTTATGTTTGTGTTTTGTCTGCCTTTTTCTTGCTTGTTTAGTAGGGCTTTACAATTAAGGTTTTGATCTCAATTTTGGGTTGGTACGACGAAATCGGACCTAACTTAGATATGTGTGGTTGAATTTTGTCGGGATATGCCTATCTTGTCAAACTTTTTGTATTCCGACAAACTTTAACGAGCCAAGTGAATATATGTCACGATAAATATTTTTCAATGAAATTTTGTCGGGATTACGACAACAAACCATTTGTTAAAATCTATCTTAAGACATACTCAACTAACTAGGTTTAGGTCTGATTACATCGTTCTAACCCCTGAGATCAAAACCCTAATTGTAAAACCTAGAGACGGCTCTAAAGTTTTAAAAGCACTATGCAAAATGAGTAATGGAGCCTCTTAAAACAAAATCTTTAACAAAAGAAATAGAATTGGGACCATATATATTGAATCATTGATAGCAAATTTACAACTAAAACTCACCAAAAGCCAATCACATTAAATAAAAATCCTCCGATAATTACTTAATGAATTTTCTTGAATCAATAACCATACTATCAAAATTTAAACTATAATATTACATCCTTAATTATTTAAATTTGTCTTGGTCATACGAGGATGGACTTATTGATTTGGGAATTTTCTTCAATTATCATTTAGAAAAAAAGGAGTGAAAACTCTAAGAATTTGGGAGAGAGAATTGAGCTTGATTCGTGAAACTTGCAAAAGAAGGCTACAGACAGTGGCGGAACAAGGATTTCATGTGTGAGGGGCCTCTTACAAAATATTTATAAAAAAAATTCAAACTCACAATACATTCCAAATTAACCAAAAAGGCCAAAACATCATACATAATACATATGTGATGAAATCTTTACACTTTTTTTCTTTTGGTAATCTACAAATTAGTTAAAAGATCCATTGAACTCAATAGAGAATAATTCAAAATTTCCCAAACCCTATAGGCAAAGAGAAAACAATAAATAAAAAAAGAGAAGGATTAACAATCTTAATTAAGTGAGCCAACCCAATTGAAACTTGATAATTTGGCAAAAAAAATAAATTGAAACTTGATAATATATTATAAGGAGAATAAGAGAATAAATAGTCACAAATCTAGAGAAATTGGTGAAAATGACTATTAGATTTGAAGGACTTGTGTAAAAAATAATAATATGTATACTAAATTTTTAGAAAATTGATCTAAAACATAAAAAAAAAAAAAATGTAAACTTGAAGAGAAAACCCTAAAAATATTTGAAGTATCATAAAAGATATTAATATACAATATTTTATATAAAAATTGGCGGGCATATCACACTGGTCCCTAAGTGGCTCCGCCCCTAACTACATGGCGTATGACAGTTTGGGGAAAAGAAAAATAAACTTGTATGCTGTATAAGGGTTTGGCTATGTTATATATTACATTAATATATTATGTATGCAAAGTTTTTGTTTTTGTTTTTTTAATGTGTCTAATAATTTTTTGGTCTGCAAAGTTAATGGCAAATTTTATGTAGTATATGTAATATTAGTATATTATACTAACCTCAATCTGATTATTATAAATAACCTCAATAGAATAACATTTAATACAGCAATATAATATTTGTGGGGCCTTGTGCTTGTGCTCACCTTGCACACCCCAAGAACTGCCTCTAGAAAAATTTAAGGTCGAGTTACGTGAGTATCCAAGCCTAATCAAGTCATAAGTGCCCTAGAATAGGCTTATAGTTAGGATTTGATGCTTGAAAATGGATTTGAAACAAGTTTGGAAGGTAAGGTTTTTGGTTCGACACTTGAATTTATGGGTTGGAAGGTAAAATCCATTATTGGAATACTATTTTTTTGTGTGTGGAGTATTTAAACTAATTTTATTGGATTTTTAAATAATTGAAACAAATTTAAAAATAATTTTGGAATTTTTTTAAAAATTAAGTCCGCAAAATAATTCATTGCTATTTATTAAGTAATTTATGAAACCAATTAAATTATTCACTCAAGAAATAATAACTAAAAATTAATTATTAATTAAATAAGACTAAAATATTACTTACTTAAAAATATTAAGTAATTATCTATTTTGTCCCTGAAGAAAATAATATTCCACAAACAATTAAAAATAATTATTTATTATTTATTAAGTAATTTATAAAATTTAAAAATATATTTAAATACTAATTATTCACTAAAAATTAATAATAAAAACATAATTAATAATTAAAGTAATTAAATAAGGCTAAAATATTATTTAAATGTTTAAATATTAATTGTATTAATAATATATATATATATAAATGAAAATGGATGCACATTTCTTTCTATAAAGGGAAAGGAAAAGTTGGAAAGTAATTACAATGACTCAATTAGGTAAACACATCTCACCAAAATACGAAAGAAAAAAAAATAAAGAAAGAAAGTTATTTTGGAATTTTTTTAATTTACCAAGAAGAGGTTTAAACCAAATAAAAGTTTTTTTAACCAAAGAAAGAAAGATATGCTTAACAAAATAAGAGTATATTTTACTTTTTCCTTTTGATTATTCTGTAAATAAATAATAAATAATTATATTTATTTTTACAAATTTAAACAAATGTAGGTTATATTTTATTTTTTCAGTCAGAAATTATATTACCTCGGTTCATAAGCGTTTCAGGAAATTTAAGAGTTAAAACGACAACCGGAAGGTTTCTCTCAATTTTAATTTAAATAGGGCTTGCGTTTCTATCGTCTCTTCTCTTTGCAGCTGCTGCGAGGAGGTTGCACGCCTACACATATAGAGAAAAAGAGAGAGAGAGAGAGAGAGAGAGAGAGAGAGAGAGAGAGAGAGCCTCTGTCTCTATCTGCAAACACAACCTAACCCTATCCACGATACCAAACGCCCCTTTCTCTCTTTACCCAATCGGACGGCTGCAATCTCTTCCCCTTATCTATTCGGAAAAAATCAACGGCGCCAAGTTATGATGGCGGATCCGACGGTGATAAGCTTGAGACCTGGAGGCGCCGGTGGCCTCCGTGCCCCCAGATTCCTCGCACCTCGCTTTGATTCTTCTTCTTCAGAGGCTCAGGCTCTCCAGTCCCATGCCGGCCTCGCTCCTGCCTTCAAGGTCCCTCCTAACCCTAGCTCCAAACGTATACAGATATGTATATTTGTATGTATGTATGTATGATTGCATAAGCTTATTAATGAATGTATTTGCTTGTTCTACAGATCTGGTTCTCTGGAGGTTTAGTTAGTTCAAAACAATATTTTTCTCTTTTTTTTTTATTCCTTGAGTGGATATCGAGTTTTTTATTATATATATTTGTTTGGAATGGCTTCGGTGTTGTATTATAAGGTTGTTGCCTGGACATATTGAGCGTAATTGCTAAAGAGTTTTACTTTTTCTGATAAATGAACGTTATCATTGTACAAATTGGATCTTCATTCACATTATTCCTTGAAATCCTCAAAAACCAAAACTTTGAGATTCCTAGAAAAAGATTTGATCGTCCAAATATGGTGAATTTGATATTGGTAGATTTAAACGTCCTAATTCTTGGCAGGGCTCTCAAGAATGTGTACCAGCTGTAAATATGGACGAAGAGTTATATGTTGGATTTAGGTGGGCATGCAATGAGTCCGCAATGCCCATAAAGAACCGACATTACATGTTAAGCTTCTTAAATATAATTTTGGCTTCTGTCTGTTGATTGTGATTTTCTAATGATACGTGTGTTCTAATTTGATATGTCTTCACTTTTCAACACATATGATCTATTATGGTTGTATTTGTGTCTTAGTTTTCTAGGTTCAAGCTCTAATTGGGGTATGGTCGGTCATGTATGCCATCCTCACTCTTCATTAATAACACATCTCCCTTTTTGTGTGGGCTTGCTTATTTATGTTGTAAGGTATATAGTTAGTTTACTGATGATTACAACTTATAATGTTTTTACTCTTTCAAATGTGTTCTTGTAATAGACTGGTGACTTGCGGTTTGAAGGTCGTGAGCGTGTTCGATATACTAGAGATCAACTTTTGCAGCTCAGGGAGGTACTTGTTGTGATCACTTTTCTTAATAGCTTCTGTTGTTCTTTAATATGGTTATGAAGCACTAGCAAGAGAAGTAGAATATTGCTTAGTATGTATCTTTCCTGGAAAGTGTGGCTGATAGCGTTATATGATGATCTTACTTCTTGTATAGGGTACTACTATCCCTGAGGAAATTTTGAAGATTAAACAAGAAATAGATACTGAGTTTGTTATAGAGGATCCTACTTGGGGTCGTGCAGATGCCAATGTGAGTTTAATTACTAATCTCTTCTACCATGTAAATGTTTTATTTTTTCGTCCAAAAAAAAAGAAGTAAATGTTTTATTTATCTGGACAGTAAACTCGTGAATATCAACTTTCACATTTACAACTGTTGAGTCCATGTGATTGGATTTTTTCAAATTATTCTTTCATCCTATGATTCTATAGGTCATATATAATTTTCCTTTCTTTATATGTTTTAGGACTTCTAACATTGACTTCAATTTTCTTTAGCTGCAACCTCAACCCCAAGCTCGTTATTCTGAGCCAGATAATCGCGATTGGCGTGGTCGATCTGCACAGTTGCCTGCTTCTGAGGAAGATAAAAAGGAATTGAATAACCAGCAAAATTCCCAGTTTGGAAGGGCGCAAATTTCTGGTAACCAAGTGGTAATAAGTTATTATCAGATTGTGTAAAGGATATACATGGTCTCTTGTCTCTTACGATTCTATGTTTTTGCATGCTATACTACAGAGTAAATTTGTTTACTCTTCCTGATTCCTTGACCTATGCAGTAAATACCACCAAAGAAGTTCTACTTAAGACATTATTTGTAATTTTAATTATTGTATATTGAGTACTTTGTGTTTCTAATTGTTTAATCATTGGTTCTTGATTTCTGTACATACTCGATAAGGAATCATTGGCTGGTATGTTTAATTATCTATCAAAAGTCAGTTTAGGATGCTTATGGTTGTTTGATGGGGTTCAAATGGCACCAGTGTATAATGGAAGATTTTGTTTGTTCCAATAGTTCTTTTTTCTTATCCTAACCTTTTGCACAAAACCAGGTAGGGCCTGCTCCTGCCCTCATTAAGGCAGAAGTTCCATGGTCAGTTCGAAGAGGAACTTTGTCTGACAAGGAACGTGTGTTGAAGACAGTGAAAGGGTAATTCGTTCTCTTCTACCTATGAGCTGAAAGATATGCCTTCATGATTTGTATTACATTTTAAAAAGATGCTTTCACGACTTTTTCTTTTGTGCATCTGCTTGTTCTATCTGAGTATCTTACAAAAAGTGTTCTAATTTCTGTGCAGTATATTGAACAAATTGACCCCAGAGAAGTTTGATGTTCTCAAGGGTCAACTTATTGATTCTGGAATCACAACTCCAGATATTTTAAAGGTTTGTTTTCACTAAATATCTTGAATACTTTGAACTCCATACTGAGCTATTGCTTTCTGGCTAAAGAGCTTTAGGGTTCAATTTGAATTGCAGGATGTTATCTTTCTGATATTTGATAAGGCTGTGCTGGAGCCAACATTTTGTCCTATGTATGCCCTTTTATGCTCAGATCTTAATGCAAAGCTTCCTCCTTTCCCATCTGAGGAGCTTGGTGGGAAAGAAATAACTTTTAAACGAGTCCTATTGAATAATTGTCAAGAGGCTTTTGAAGGTGCTGACAACCTGAGGGCAGAAATTAGGCAGATGACTGCTCCTGAGCAAGAAATGGAATGCAGAGATAAAGAACGAATGCTTAAGTTGCGAACTCTAGGAAACATACGCCTTATTGGAGAACTTTTAAAGCAAAAGATGGTGCCTGAAAAGATTGTCCACCATATTGTTCAGGTCCTTGCTAGTGTTAATACACTTTTTCTGGGTTGTCTTTTTATACAGGAGTTTGACTGCTGGACTAACTATGCACTCTTGTGTAACACAGGAGCTTCTGGGACATGATGGCAAAGCATGCCCTGCTGAGGAGAATGTGGAGGCAATATGCCAATTTTTCAACACCATAGGTAAGCAGCTGGATGAAAGCCAAAAATCTCGGAGAATCAATGATAGCTATTTTAGTAGGTTGAAGGAGCTGACTACAAACACTGAACTTGCACCACGGCTGAGGTTCATGGTCCGCAATGTTCTTGATTTGAGGTCTAACAACTGGGTCCCCAGGCGTGAAGAGGTGATTCTGCATATCATGTCATTTCTCCTTTTTGATTCTGCATAACCATAAAATGCATTGAGGTACATTATAGTTGGAACTTGTGTTTTTTTCTTTTAAATTCTCTGTTCTGATAGGTGAAAGCAAAGACTATCAGTGAAATCCATTCAGAAGCAGAAAAGAATCTAGGGCTGCGTTCAGGTGCAACAGCAATGATGAGAAATGCTCGCAATGCTGGTTCCCATGGGGATTTGAGCCCTGGAGGTTTTCCTGTTACAAGGCCTATGCCTGGAATGCCAGGGACCAGGAAAATGCCAGGAATGCCTGGTCTTGATACTGACAATTGGGAGGTTTATCGATCCCGTTCAATGACCAAGCGTGATGGTTTGGGGCCTTCCCAGTCTGCCAGCCGTGTCCAGCCACCTTTGATCAGCAAAACACCTTCTCTTAATTCAAAATTTTTACCTCAAGGAAGTGGTGGCATAATAGCTGGGAAAACGAGTGCCTTGTTGCAGGGAGCTGGTGGTCCTTCTACCAGAACTAATTTGATTGCAGGAATTGAACCTCTTACTCAAAACCCCAAACCTATAGTTCCGGCTGCATCTGCAATTCCTTTGGAGAAGCCTCTGGCTCCTGCAACTGTATCAGATTCTGCTAAGCCTCTGGCTCCTGCAACGGTGTCAAATTCTGCTGTTCTTCATAGGAAAACTGTATCTCTGCTGGAGGAATATTTCAGTGTTCGGATTCTTGATGAAGCACTTCAATGTGTGGAGGAGCTGAAAGCCCCAGCTTACCATCCAGAGGTTGTTAAGGAAGCTATTGCCGTTGCTCTGGAAAAGATCCCACCATGTGTGGAACCCGTTATAAAGCTTCTTGAGTTCTTGTTCAATAAAAAAGTTGTGACATCTGTTGATATAGGAACTGGGTGCCTTCTTTATGGGTCAATGTTGGATGATATCGGCATTGATTTGCCAAAGGCACCAACTAATTTTGGTGATGTTATTGGGAAGTTGGCTCTGGCAGGGGTGTTGGACTTCAAGGTTGTGACACAAATCCTGAAGAAGGTGGAAGATGACATGTTCCGGACAGCCATCTTTGGTGCTGCTAAGAAGAGCATTACGTCCAGCCCTTCTGGGCAAGAATTTTTGGCAAACCAGGAAACTGAGGTCCAGGCTTGTGAGACTTTGCTTTCCTGATTCATGCTAGTTTTAGTTATCAGTGGAAAGCTATCTGGCTTTTGGCCGCAGGGGGAAAGAGCAGTAGGCCTTATATTTTCCCCCATATTTTTGAAAGTTATTTAACGGAGGATAATTTTATGCAGTTGTATATTTTTCTTTTTGGGGATTTTAGTTTAGTTTTGATGAAGCTGAGAAACATGATGTCTTGTATTTCTCTCGAGCCTGGGTTAAATTCTTCCCGGGAACAATCGAGGTGAACAGGATCTTGCATGATCCTTTTGTTACATTAGTTTTGCAATCTGTGTACTAGTAATCTGGAATTTGTACTTGGCCGGTATGCGGTCTTAAATTTTCTCTATGGATATTGTTTATCACTTTGTCTTTTAGCTTCAATAAATCTTCACCTTATGTTTTGCTTTCATCTTCTTCCTTCGCTCTGGCGCGTAAACCCTTGGTGAGTTTTTGAAATTGTACTTTGTAAAGTCCGTCTTGTTAATGGAGTTTCTAGTTTCTCTCAATTGAGATGGCTCTTGTGACCTGCAACTACACTTGTCTCTCACCTTCGCATGATCTGCAAAGATGGAATAAAATTATAAAGGCTCAAGTGCTTAAGGGAAATGCAGAGCATGCAATTCAATCATACATAGACATGCAAAGACTTGGTTTCTGTGCTGATAACTACACATTTCCCATTTTGCTCAAAGCAGCAGGCAATGCTTCTTATTTGCGTATTGGGGTAACCCTCCACGGCCAGACTGTTAAAACTGGTTTCTGCGACCATCTTTTCGTCCAAACTGCTCTGCTGAAAATGTATTCGTCTCTCGGGCTCCTCGTTAATGCTCGTAAAGCGTTTGATAAAATGCATGTGAGAGATGTGGTAGCCTGGAACTCCATGCTAGATGTTTATGCTTCTGGTGGCCAGATGGATAATGCAATCGAAATTTTCGATACAATGCCATTGCAGGACCTCTCATCCTTCAATATTATGATCTCCGGGTTTGCAGGCATGGGTAGCGTAACATCTGCGAGAAGTGTGTTTGATGGAATTCCTGAGAAAGACATCGTCTCATGGAACTCGATGATACTGGCATGCATGAACGCTGGAGATGTGGCTGAAGCACATACATTGTTTGAGGCAATGCCAGAAAGAAATGTCATAACTTGGAACACAATGATAATGGGTTATTTGAACAATCAACTTCCCACCAAAGCTATCGATCTCTTCTACAAAATGAAGGCTGGAAACACCAAACCTGATTATCTGACTGTGACTGGTGCTTTATCTGCCTGTACTCACTTGGGTTCACTTGAAACAGGCATAGAGATACACACATATGCCAAAATGCTTGGGCAGGCCTCAAGTCCCCATGCAGTAACAGCACTGATAGATATGTATGCTAAGTGTGGAAGCATAGGGAGCTCCTTAGAGGTCTTTTATAAGTCCAAAGTTAAGGATATCTACTGTTGGAATGCCATACTTTCAGGTGTTGCTCTTCATGGTTTCGGCTCGGCTGCTCTGAAACTCTTGGGCCAAATGAGAGAGAATCGTATAAAACCAGATGATATCACCTTCATTGCTTTGCTAAGTGCATGCAGTCATGCAGGGCTGGTGGAAGAAGGATGCCAGTTGTTTGCTTGCATGGGAAAGCAATATGGGATCACTCCAAAGGCAGAGCATTATGGGTGCATGGTTGATCTTTTAAGCAAAGCCAGGCTTTTTGACTCTGCGCTGCAACTCATTGAGACGATGTCGTTTGAACCGGGCGAGTCGGTCTTGGGTGCCTTGCTTGGTGCTTGTGTCATTCATCAGGACCTTGAAAATGGGGAGAAAGCTATGAAGCTAATTATGGACAGGGCTTGTTCCTTGAGCGATGGTGAATATATGATGTTTGCTAACTTGTATGCATCCTGCGGTCAATGGGAGGAAGCACAAAGATGGAGAAATATGATGAATGATTCAGGCATTGTTAAGACTGCTGGCTGCAGTGAAATTCAGATCAATGGAAGGGTTCACAAGTTTTTGGCTGGAGAGATTGGCAGAGATTAAGTTTGCCCAAGTGACGCTTTTTATCTACCTAATTAAGCATAAAGTTTTAATATACAAGCAATATTGAGAGAGGAGGAATTCGAACGTATGGATTACTGCTCTTAACCACTTAGGCAACAAACCCTTTG
Organism: Prunus dulcis; assembly: GCF_902201215.1. Classification (NCBI taxonomy): domain Eukaryota; kingdom Viridiplantae; phylum Streptophyta; class Magnoliopsida; order Rosales; family Rosaceae; genus Prunus; species Prunus dulcis. The sequence continues at coordinate 31,660,596 of NC_047650.1, read as the reverse complement.
CGTTCTGTAATTGAAACTGATCTAAGAAATTCAATATATTCTAGAATAATTCTATGTCTTGACTTGGGCATTGACTCAGATGAACGCAATACATCATCTGTCCTAGGGCCACACCACATAACTTTGACCCATGATGGACTATTTTGAGTAACTTAGGTGCCACTGATGACCCTTTTAGCCCATTAATATTTTACTATTTATAGGTGAATTCAAGTTTACTCAAAAACAGTGGATTCAGCCAATTATTTCAGGACCACAAGATCCGATTTTGTACCCACCACTCCAGGTGAAGAGAGAGAGAGAGATCATGTACAACCTGCCCCATAGTGGGGTTGCACTCATGCCCATAGTAGGTGATTGATATACCCATATCTAATCACATGGTTGATGCCTTGGTGGCCATCAATTTGTTAGGAGACAAGTCAATTTTGCTTTCCCAATCAACTTTCAATTACTTCTGCACACAACTTTGAGGATTTGATTATCAACACCTTTATTCTATACACCATATCCCTTTCAACAATTGTTTAATCAGATTGGGGTTCAATGTATTTTGGGGGATTTATCTTTCTTTTTTATTTTTGGTATTTTTTTTTTCCTTTGACCTATAATTTTTAGCACATGAAATGAAGGGGCATGTTGCGTTGCCCACTGGCTTGCCAGGGAATTTGATACCAAATCATATCTTCTCCAATATTGTTTGTGAAGCACATTCAAAAGGTACGGTGCACAAAGTAGATCTTATCGTCTATAAACCAACATTAATGAAATATTTTTAAAAAGTAAGAAACTTTAATTCCACTTTAAGAGCCCAACTTACCCATTATAGAAGGGGATGTTAATTTACGTTTAAATTACACTTTGATAAAGTTCCTTTGCCTCTAAAAAATAAAAAAATAAATCTTGAATAAGATCATCAATTAGGTTAAATCATGTCTAAGAAATATATGCCAAAAAACACAACACAAGCATGTATTGTGAACAAAACTTCAAATCAAAAGAACTATTATAAGAAGAAAGAACTTGTACATTTAGATTGATGTCAATGAACAAAAAGTGGTCTTCAACCAACCATCCCCTCAATCACAATGTCAACTAAGAGAATTAGCCCCCACTGCATTGATCAAAAACTAGCTAATCAAAACTGTTTACACCATAATGAACCAAGCAGTCTCAGCATCAAAGCGACTAGCACCAAGGCAACCACGCCTTCTCCCATGCCGAAGGAAGACACACTTCCAAGGCCGAGCTCCCAAGTGCCAAACCTAATATCCATGACACGTGTCGCCACCACAACGGCTTGCACAAAGTCCCACATTGGAACTTTGTGCAAAGCTCCCACTTTCACTTCCCTATAAATAGGGAACAAAACCCAGGTAAAACAGAGAGACCATTCCCCTACTTTCACTGTTACTCTGCCAGAATTACTACCTGTAACTGACTTAGGCATCGGAGAGCCTTCGGCCGGCACCACACCGGTGTCCGAAGCTTAACGGTTGCTTCTCCTCTTTTTACCTTCTGCAGGTCTTACCAATCCATTTCACCCAAGGGCTTCAGCCTTCTTCCCTGCTGAAGACCTAGTACCTCTAATCACTAAGTTGGACTCAAATAGTGGCCGAGCCATTTTGAGCATCAACAGTTTGGCGCCGTCTGTGGGAATTCGACACTTGAATCCCTTTTTTCTCTATCAGCCCAGCTGGCTCCTTCACCCCTCAGGCCCCGTCGCCTCTTCTTCACCCCACATCCTGCTATGCCGACCGAGGATAGCCACGATACCCAGCACCAGACCCCCCGCGAGGGTACTTCCCGAAGGAAATCTCCAGGCAGAAGTGGAGCGCCTCCGTGATAGTATGACTAAGATGTCGGAGAAGTACGAGCATCTTCATACCCGGAATGCTGAGCTAGAGCATGACTTTCGTGTTCTAAAGCGGAACCAGGAGAGGACTCGTGCCCAGGATGCCCAACAAAACCTGACCCAGAACGTTGGGCATACTCAGCCGAACCAGCCAGCACATTCCAGCCACAGCTCCCCGGCCCAATCTAGGCTCCGCAAGGGAAAAGACCACCTTCATCCGGAGCAACCCCCGTCACGACCCCTTTGCGTTCCCCCACCGAAGGACCGGCCTCACGAGCCAGTCAGGATCTACCAAGATTGCCGGGATCGCATCTCGGACCGTCAGCCAAGGCCGATCCCTATCCCTGTCAACCTCGAGGACCCAAGGGTGGCACACCTGGGCCCATCGCCAGCCCCCGTCCGCGTACCTAATGGAGAAGGTGTCGGGGACTCGGATAGTTGGGAATTCTATAATTCAGAAGATTGGGAACATTCCCCAGCCCCTGTCTATCCCACCCCCGGGCCTTTGGCGCTTGAAACTCTTCCTCATGCCGACCCGGCTATGAGGCTTCTCTTCGAGAAGGTCCGGCGCCTGGAAAGCGAGCAACATCGCAGCCATCAACCCCTCTGGGCGAAACCACGGCCAGGGCCTTTTACCGAGCGTATCCTCCACTACCACCAGGAGAAGGATATCCAGCCACTCCGCATCGCTTTCTACACTGGCACGGAGGATCCTCTCACCCACATCCACTCCTTCCAGTCTGCCCTTGGGTGCAAAGGCCTTACTGATGAAGGCATGTGCCTCCTCTTCCCTTCCACCCTCAGCGGCGCGGCCCTGAATTGGTTCTACATGCTCCATCCCCGCACCATCAACTCCTTTGATAGTCTCAAGCAGACGTTCCTGGACCATTTTATGATCCAGACTGATCGCCTATATTCTGCCGACGACTTGTATATGCTTCGGCAAGCTGAGGACGAACCCCTTCGGGAGGATGCAGCTCGGTTCAGCCATGAATACTCCCGCTGCCCAGACACTGACGATCGCGCTGCCTTCGGCGCTTTTAAGAGCGGCCTCCGCGAGTCCAACTTCCGCTACCTGGTTCATAGCAATAGTTGAAACACATATACCGAGCTGATGAAGCAGGCGGCGATCCACGCTAAGGCTGAATACTTCAATTCCAAGCGTGGCCCAGCTAACCTGGCGCGAAACACTTTCGCTGATCCTCCACCTGCTTCAGCACCCACCCCAGCCTCACTTCAGCATTCTACCCCTGCCCCGAATGCCCAAGACAACCAACAAAATAAGCGGAAGGATAGCTACCAGCATTCCTTCGGCAATAACAAGCGTGGCAGACATGGCAACCACCACCACTCTAGCGGAGGCAACCCTCCTAAGACCAGTGATCGGGCCCCTCTTCCCTTCACACCCCGGCCCAGGTTCGAGGTTTTCACGACCCTCAACACCACTTATGAGAACGTCCTGGTGCGTGAGGCCCCCATCATCCCCAAGCCACCCCCCCGGAGACCGTCCAACAAGCCTATGCCAAACACAGGGGTCTTCTGCCGCTTTCACCAATTCAGCGGCCATGACA